>NW_027526203.1:440798837-440861948 GCF_048455015.1 Haemaphysalis longicornis | reverse complement strand
GCTTTCGCTCGCTTTCGTCGCAAGTGTGAACGGGCCTTTAAGGATAGGCAGTGTAATTGTGCCTCTGAGGTAATTGATCGTTTTCTTCTTCTCTATTCAAAGATTTTGATCCGAGACGGAAGAGTCGTTTCTGTTTGGTTTTTGTAATATCTATATTTCGCCCGGCCGTCAGGCGTTCTGTATGGGAGGGTCCAAAGTCAGGTGCAAACTGCCGCTTGTGACTGCTGCGACCTGTTATCGAACTCGCGACCTATATCAGTCAGCAAGATAACACCTTGGTCACTGTGTTGCTTTAATGGCGTATCTAGAATAGCGTAATGACTTATCGATCTGTGTTCACGGCTAAACTGAACGAAACTGGCACAACCCAATAGACGTAGCCATCACTACTTGCTCCCCACGCGGATGTCGGGAATACGTATTTAGCGGAATTGCCACACAACCTGACAACTTTGCCCAGTAAAAGGTGAGCGAATCAACACTGCTGGCAGATAAATTGATCGTCACCGAAGAAAACTGATAGAGAAGGTAATTTTCCAGCATAAATTGCCCCATGGAGCTGTAGATTGAAGTTTGGGGTGAGGCGAAAGCTTGAAGTTCAGAGTTCCTGAAATATAAATATATTGTGTTCCTGAAAAATCTCTGAAAGAACCAGTTTCTAAATCGTAGCATTGCGTGTTTTCTTTACCGCAAATCGTTTAACGCAGAACGACTCAGCTAGTGCACAAGCAGCAATTAATGCAGAAAACAAGAACCAATAAATGTTGGTTGGTGTTTGTACTTTTGAAAAGTCTAACACCTGCATGGTTCTTCTACGATTGTGCGCGTGCGCGTGTGCGGAAGATAGCATACCGACAACAGCAGTTCGCCCCTGCGTCGTGAAAAGCTTGCAAGGACGCGTCAGCAGTGCCACGGGACCATAGTATCACTGGCAGCGAATGTATTGCAAAAAAAAAAAAAAAAAAAAAACGCAGAGACGGTTAGGCTCTGCCATAGTTATTGTAGGAAACTCTATGTGCTCTGCCAGCTATCGGATACCGGGAGAAGGGAGTGTACTACATTCCTGCCCATCAAGCGTTTCCCAATGTCTCACTGCGAGCTTGAGCGACTCTGGGTGCGTATCACGTCTAGAGGATTTAGATACGTGCACAGGATTCAGAGCGCGGGCTCGTATATGCCTTGTGGCCAACCCTCCTGTTTGTGTTTGCGCTCTAAGTAGTTGATTGATTGATTTCTTTATAGTGCCATGGTGCATGCCCCAGCATGCACCATGGCCATCACCGTCTGTGGCAATCAGCACACGCTGCAGTAGAATGGATTCCTTCTTGCTGTACACTAGACCGGTTTGTTCTCTGACAGCATAGACATTGCTGGAATAACAACAGCATGCAGTGGAACTTACGCCTAACAGTTCGCGTCGAGGTCTTACGACATCAACCGTTACCCCAAGCATGACGTACACTGAGTACTATGAGTACTTCTTTTTAGGGGTACCGGTTGACGATGTTACACTTCAAAGCGTGACATTAGGCCTAACGCCGGGCCGTCGCATGGTCGAGCTGCCCCTTCCCTCTACTGCTCATCAGCCCTTGCGCCGGCGAGTTATAAACTCTGTATGCGCTTAACCACAAAATACCGAGCGAAAATAGCTTATATTCATGCTTATGAAGCATTTCCCCAAACCTCACTGCGAGTACATGCGCACGAATGAAGTTTCATCAATGATGATTCAAAAAGGAGTTTTCACGAAACAGGCTGGTTGAATTTCGTGCGAATCAGACAGAGGTAAGCTAAAAGCGTTTTTACACTAAGGAGCAACACAAGAACATCAATCTGAACTGTTAAAAGATTTTAAAATCATTAATATACTTTAAAGAGGCACCGCGCAGTGTCGGGCCTGTGGCGCAACGGATAACGCGTCTGACTACGGATCAGAAGATTCCAGGTTCGAATCCTGGCAGGCTCGTCTTTTTTTTCTTTATCCCCCGTTTTTTGTGCGGGGAACAAGATCGTGCCGATTAACTGAGTTATTGTCCAGAAAATGAAATGAATGTCCCTGTGGGCTTTTTTTTTTTTTTTTTTTTTGCACGCGTCATCTTCTACATCCTGTATGGGAGCACTAGCGATGGCGCCAATATACTGCCAATAGGTATAAAAAAAACTGATTTTTTTCGTTACTTGTCGTAAGTAGTTCACCGTTGAATTGTCAATAATTAATAATTCCCGTCTTCTGTCAACACACAGGCTACTACGGGTGGCGTATACTATTACACAAAACGAACCCGTGCTTTGGAAGGGTGTAGGCCCGTTCGTCACATGGTGTCTCGTCATAGGCCGGTTCGTAATAGGCCGTTTGGTCACATAGGATCATTCGTCATAGGACATTTTGTCACTTGGGAAAGTTCGTCACAGGAACGGTAAAACATTTGCGGTGTGTTTTTAGACGTAAGTGGTGATATGGCATCACTCATTAGCGTTTGTACATGTTGCATAAGGGTTGCTGAGTAAGAAAGTGTAATTATAACTAATTTGCACGTGTTGTTCTCAGAAATTACGTGATTCTCGCCATCCTTTTTCAGCAATGTGGAGTTAAGAGTTTTGTACTATATATTTTCCCGTCCCGTGGAGACACACTTCTTTTGGAAGGAGAAGTAAGATAAGAAAGAGACAGCGTATTAAACAAAACAAAAATAATTTCAACCACCACCTGCAAAAAAGCAAAAGGGAAGGCCAACCCACCAACTGCGAAAGGGTCAACCTGGTATGAATTATGAGTTGAAACCACTAACAGCCCCCCCCCCCCTCCCCCTATTTTTGGCCATCTTGGGCGGGAACATCCGACCAAAATGAAACTTCCAGACGAAATTTCGAAGAACGAGAAGGTCGGGGCTGCAACTTTCCCTATTACGACTTACCACTTAGAAACAGATGCCTCTTACCAGTTTTCCCATGACGAGTCGGCTGTGACGAGTGGGCCTGCTCCCATGGAGGGTGGCCAAGCCAACCGCAACATTGAAAAGGGGGGCGCGCGTTCTTCTTTGTAGCCCGCCTTCCAAGAACTTTATTAGGCTACGTCCCCGCGCCTCACTTTTCTGTCTAGAGTTGTTGAATTCTTGATCGATATTCTTGATCAACCCAGGTCACCCTACTTGCCCACCCTGGCGTGCATTCTTGCTGAACTTTCCCAGATGTATGGCCGAAAAGCGAGAAAAAAAAAAAAGGAAAACATGTGCCTCGCTTTTCTCTTTGAGTTGAACCATCCTACCTACTTCGCCGAGACCCACATGCATGCAAAAAAACAAAAAAAAAAAGAAAAAAAGAAAGAAAGCACGTGGGCATTCGTTGTGTGCACCTATGACGAACTTTCCCATTTGTCGAACCGGCCTATGACGAATGACCCTATGTGACCAAACGGCCTATTACGAACCGGCCTATGACGAAACGCCATGTGACGAACGGGCCGTATCTCGCTTTGGAACTATCCCGCAACAAATTGCACGGTGTTCCATGGTCTCCTCAACGTAAGGCAAGAAAATGTGCCGCAGGAACACCTTTTCGCCTACTGCGAGATGTAGGAGGAAGGGTTGCTTTCCAGAAACATAGAGAAGAGTTTGTGCAGTGACAGCTGTCAATAGATTTCTACAGGGGGATACTTTTTTTCTCTCGGAACCAAGATGGTGCGAAGGTACGCCAATTTTTTATGGGACAGTTAGATGCCACATTCCTCTCTCAATTCCGCTTAAAACCCCTCCTGTACAACAGGTACATTGACGATATCTTTTTTATTTAGATCAACAGCGAGGATGAGCTCCTTCATTTCATTTACTGTTACAATGCTGTACTTCCGAGCATTAATTCTACTCACACCTGCTCTCAGGCTTGCAAAAACTTCCTGAATGTGACTGTGAGAATCGGAAATGGTGAACTCTCGATAAAGCTGTATCGAAAGCCAATCGATCGCCAGCAATATCTTCATTACCCAAGCGACCACCCACGTCATTGTAAGAATAGCGTAATAACGTTGCTTATAGCCAGACCCACCGCTTCAATCGAATCTGCTCGAAAGCGGAAGATTTCACTACTAACGACCAAAGTTTAAAAACCGTCCTGGGGGAGCAAGGGTACCCACCACGTGTCATAGATGACGCCATACAAAAAGCCGAAGCACTCAACCGCGTGGACCCAATTGCGAACCGACCCCCACAATGCGACCTCCAACGAACGAACATATGCTTCCTTGTCTTGACGCGGCACAGCAACATTTTCGAAGTGAACGCCTCAAGCGGGCGTTTCCATCCACTCCCGGTGTCCCGGAACATCAAGGACACACTCCTAGACTCGAGAGTAGATTCATCGTTCCCTCATAATGAATGCAGGCCATGCCTGAAACCGCGGTGCTTTACCTGTAAGACAATGCAGCAGACAAACACTGCTCTTAGCTTCAACTCAGAGTACTCTTTAAAAATTCTCGGTAACTTGACGTGTGACACTTCCAATATAATTTAGTTGCTTGAGTGCAATGTGTGTGGAATGCAATATATAGGACAAACAGGAGCCTCCTTCAGGCTCCGGTTTAATAATACCCGTGCCACACGTACACGAAAAATGACATTAAATGCTTAATGCCTTAAGTTTTAATGCCATTAATTTGCTGCTACACGCAAAAATCTAATGCCATTCGCTTTAATGTCATTTTGGTTTAAGGAGTTCCGCACAACTCATTTACCTTCGCGAACACCTTAAATCGGCCTACTCTCGAACGCGATGAGCACCAAATGAAGCCACCGAAACTCTCAGAACCAGAGTGTTGACGCCGAAATGTAGCTAAACTTCGAAATATGGCGATTTTTTGTGCACAATTGGTGGCGAAGTTTTGAAGAAGATGAAGTTCACTAGAACAGAGGCAAAAAGTAAGAACATCGCGTTACTCTTCGTGTTAAATTTTTCGGATTTGGCTACCGCTGGCCGGCGACGGCATGCTGAAGCCACTTTTAGAAACGGCTCCCACCATTTTTAAGAAAACACCATTTCTGATTATATTTTCTTTCCCAAAAAAACAGTTTTAACGCTTCTAAGGCGTTTTTCTCTACATTAAAGGCTTCTAAAATATGAGTGAATTTCTCTTTTTCTTCGTGATCACCATCATGCTTAACACATTTAATGCCTTTGCATTTTCGCGTGTAGCACGGCCCGCCCAATTAATGACATTTGTTATATTAAGGCCTTAAACACTTAATGTCATTTTTTGTGTACGTGTGGCACGGGTATAACACAGGGCATAAACCTGCCTCTTTCCCAACACCTGAGCCTCCCAAACCATTATTTCGATTAACTAAGCGTCACACTCTTAGAAACCTGATTCAAGTCAAACCGAGAACAGGAACAACGTGAATCGTGCCTCATGGATCGATTCAACATGATTAAAAATGTATAAACGAGAACCCGGGCACACTTGCAGCCGTTAAAACATTGTGATCTACCTAACCATATCCATGACAGCGTGTATGTAGCTGGAACCGGACTCTCCAAATCACCATCTACGCGTGAGAATTTGTTGAGTGGCATTCCCCCCCCCCCATTTTTTTCTTTTAATTTCCCGCCATTTTTTGTCTACGTTTTTTGTTGCCGTTTTCCTTCCTTTTATATTTTTCTGTTTTTCCTTTTCTCTCTTATCCTTTTTCTCCTTCTTTGCTCTTCCTTTTTTATCTCTTTGATATTGAATAATAACTTTCCAAGTTCCTCCTTCAAAATTCAGTCTTACACTTTGAGACTTGATATTTGCCAAATAAGCCGTTGCTGTATGACGAATGCCTTCTGGTCTCCCTTCTTTACCGAATTGTTTCTCGAAAAAATGAAAGAGTGGAAGCTCCGAACATTGGATATTGCGCACAACCCGTGGGATGCGAAATCCAATTCTGGGGCTTCCGTTATTGTCCTGCAGTGTTTTCACGCTGTTCTATTCTGTTCTATCGCGCCCATCGATTTTGTTTCTCCTCCCTCACCATTACGGTCACCCCCGAAGGCGGGAATGAACCCACTGCGGTGTGTTTTCTCTCTTTTTCCTCTCCATCCCTTTCGACCTCTGTGTCCTGTTTCCAAAATGTCGACTCTCTGTTCCCCGCCGACTCTGCGGAGAGGGGGCACGGAGATCCCCGTGTCGGTGCTAGGCGGCTAAGTGGCCGCAGTTACAAAGAACTCAGGACGCTGCCCTGCGTCCCGTTCTGGGAAGGCGGAGTCGTGGAACGGCCGCTGTACGAGAGCGTCAGTGGGCCTTTCAGCCAGGGGCCGTGGTTACAGTAGGATATGCGCGGACATTTTATTTAGGCCTTTCTCTTGACTTCTGCACGACTACAAAAGGCCCTGTGATTGGATCCTTTCGCGTGACCGGGCGCTGGCACAGTGACAGCTAATGGTGGCATGTGATTTTGTTTGTATGTGTGCTAAAAGAACCCCGCCCTTGGACACTCTTGGGCTTTTTGCATTTCCGCTGCTTTCCTAGTATCTCGAGTCCCTACCACTCGCACTTCCACTCAATGGTTTCCCTTTTTCCGCTTTTCCCCAACTTTTTTGGGGCGTCTTTTTGTTCATTCTTCTATATAGCCTTCAGCAAGATGCACACTTCGTGTTTGTGTGCTTTTCATGTATGCTTTTGTGCGTCGTTTCGTTGAAAATTCGGGTACCCGCCCTCCACTTTCGACATATGTGTGCTCTTCAGGTACTCTCAATCCCGAAGAAGACTTGTCTCAAGTCAAAACGTCGAAATAAACACCGCTGCTGCTATTACCGAGGGTTCTATACCTTGTGTGTGTATGTCTATGTATGTATGTATGTATGTATGTGTGTGTGTGTGTGTAGCGAATCAGAATAGGAAATGAGGGGCTCGTAGAAAATAACGCAGAAATTTCTGTGTTATATATATATATATATATATATATATATATATATATATATATATATATATATATATATATATATATATATATATATATATATATATATATATATATATATATATATATATATATATATATATCCAATTCATTTCTCAACTTCCAAGCTTCTACGAACTTTTCACGCTAATAATTATGAAACGCTCGCACAAGCTTATTTCATCCGGCCATCAGCGTTTGCACACATAGGCTACGTGCGGTCGATTCACGCAGGAGAAATAACGTAGGCATACACACTGCCTGTCCATTCTCTTAATCTCCTGATAACATAGAGATAATCGCAAGCAAGGAGCAAATAAGTGCGGTGAGATTTGGCGTTGATGTCAATGAGGAAAAAAGGAAGAACATGCCGACAGTATCCCACGCGGGATGAATGCCGTTCACCGCATTACAGGTGCTGCCAATGGCAGACGCATTTTGACAAGCGATGCACCCGTTGCCCGAACGCAGTAGCGTGTCATAGCCAGGCCCGACAGTGTTCGGCCACAGTTGGCGTTTTCGGAGCAACAGGGGACACATGACGCGTCTTTAGAAGAAAGGAGCGGCACGAAAATAGACGCGGGCGGCAAATCAATCATCTCCTTCCTGCCCCAAACGGCGGTGACGTCGTCGCGTGTGCACTGCTCTTGGGAAACCTCTCGCCGTGTTCGTACAAGAATGCCCACTTCTGCGACTGACGATTGCGCCGTCTTGGAGCAACGCCCTGCGAGTAAACAGACGTGGCTTCTCCTGGCCGAGCGCATTGCAAAAGGGGGTGCACGTGCACGCCACTGCGACGCGTCAGGTCCTTGTGCCCTGCGCGGCGGTTCCTGCGCGTGAGACCTGCTTTCGCCCTCTGCGGAGAAGCGACGTCGCAAGGACACCTCCCCTCCAATATTTCACCACGAAAGAGCGGCTTGTAACGCCGAGCATGTAGGCCCATTATTTGCCAATACGCGGACGACTATACCGCATGAGCACGAGTATGGCTTAGTTGCACGATACGCAGTATGTCCTCCCGGTATAACGGGAGTAATAGCATGTTTTTGTATAATGCACAAAAGCGATTCGCGCACTTCAGCGCGAGAAATAGTAAGTTGGGACGCCAACCCTCACTAAGGATGATCCAGATACAGATCGCTTCGCTACCAGCCAGCATGTATCCACAATAGCCGGCTTCGCCTGTGGCGCATGAAATGTGCGGATGTTTCCCGATTTATTAATTAACTGTTGCATCTATCTTTGTTGTGCCAGAGCGGTGCGGCAGGATACACGCGGAGGATCCACTGAACCTCACCAGCAGGAAACCGAACAAAAATACTACACGCGCGCGAAGCTGACACAAACAAGAGCTAAATACGGCGGTAGGGTTAATGATATTCTCAGGGTATACGAATGAATTCCGAACACTGAATGGTTCAGTGTTCTTTAGGACACCAACCCAGCAGCGCCATGCTGCCCTTCACGCCGGCATAGCGGAAGTGAGCCGGAGGTTAGTGCTCAGCGCCTGGCGTGGCGGATAAGGCTCAAGTCAGACCGCGAGGCACCAAGGGACCTCACCATTTTTCCAATCCCAGCGACAGCATACGAGCCGTGCGTGACGCATGACAGTTTACTGAAGCATTTTCAGTTGCGAAGGGTCCAAGCGCTCGTGCCATGGTGACCCCGCGATTGCATGAAGCTGTGCTTTTTAACACGCCGTGTTGACAAGCCGTGGGCGCCGCGCAGTCCGGTAGCCGGGTGCGCGCGTTGTGAGGCCCATGGTGACAGGCTGGGTGTTCGGCGCACCACCGATCTCGGTCGCGTGCCACTCGCATTTCCATGCGCGCCGTTGGTGCACGTCGGCGACAGCCTCCGCCGGGTGCCTTGCGAAAGGTCAAAGGGGCTTGCGAAGGCAAAGTGCGAACTTAGGCAAACGCGAATATGCTAATGGCGTGTTTGCCGCGTTTCCAGCGCCCGGCAGCGCCGTTTCGCAGTGCGTGGGCGACTGGAACGAGCTTCTTCAGTGTTCGGCCTCCGGTGATTACCACACGAGGAGGCGCGCCTCTGCTCACCCGAGCCCAACTTTCCAACGGGAGAGCTTCCGGCGAAGGAGCAAAAAATCAAAACACCCCTGTGTGACCCACTTGCTTTTCGGGACAACTAGAATGCCTGCTCTCAAGGACCTCCGTGCGCTGCACCTAAAAGCTTCTCGCGTGCGCTACGTTTGCGCAACTGCTTTACGAATTGTTTCAAGCGCGGCGTGTTCTCACTTCTGTAAAGCATGAAGGGCAACATTTCTCACGCCCTTTGCCCCTGCCAGTCCAATAATTAAAAAAGGAAACTATACTTGCTTGCGTCCAGCACAAGTATTTAATATGCAAGTCGAACAATACCCAGTGCCACTACCTTTTCGTCTCGTTTCTCCCCGTGCCCTGGACCCCCCCCCCCCCCCCCCCCCATAAAAAAAGAACTAAATAAATAACTGCTTCTACTTCTTCAAATTTAGGGTTCAACGCGAAAGCGTTGAATAGCTCGTAGAGCTCCGGCAGTGCCGGACGCGAAAATCGTGATTGGTCGCAGAATCACGACGAATGCCAGTCACATGGAGGACGTCGCGAAGCCCGCCGAGTGGCGCTGCTATCCCGACGTTATTAGAGTTCCTAGACGTTATCGCTCGCGCCGCCTGCAGACAAAACACGTGTGGGATCGATGCGGTGCCATCAACCATGCAGTGCGCTCTTCTAAGTGGTCGTCTTCCAGAAGTGTGGATGGCGCATCTACGTCTGTGCCTGCTCTGATATAGCGTTCCAGTTTTAAACACGAATCTTAAGCGCCCTCCAAGGTTTCACGCTCCGACCATGGCTACGAGGCGTGCCGTATGGTGACAGGAACCTGAACTTGGTCGTCGGTCCGTGTAAAGCGGTATTTACACGGAGGGGAAAACCGATACCCTATGCGCCGCGTATCACGTGGCCGATGCGTCACGCCTTCATGCGTATGTTGTGGGGGCAGGCGCTGGCGGAGTCTAGGGGAAGGGGTATGGTTTGTCCAAGATGCACAGAATATACCGGCCTCAGCGGGATATTTAGAGGCACAGAGAGAGACGTGCGGATATTTGACTGAAAAAAAAAAAAAAGGTGATCTCCGCTGTGTCATCACGATATGCAAAACGTAATACGTGCATTGCGTAATTTTACAGCGCAGATCCCATTATTCGAGCTAAATCGTATACTGGCCCTCATCATCAGCCTATTTTGCTGGTTTGGTTGCCGTAATTGGTCACCTAGGTGCACTGCGGTGAAGCTTACCCACAGGGTTATTTGAAGAGTCAAGGGTCCAGTGTTTAACTTTGTTAACTCGAGCTTCCTTCAGTGCAATTCAACCGAAATGGTACGGTTGAGGTGGAGTTGGAACTAAGGTCTGAGTTGGAGGTCAGGTCAAGGATACTGAGGTCATTTGCTCAGTTCTGACTACTAGTTCCACAACCACCCCTTACTGCAACTAGCCACCGCGGACCTTACCAAATAAGTTTGAGTTCCAGGGACCCCAAAATTAGCATTCGTTTGGTGAAACAGGCACTTTCCGCTTCGATGTGCAGACCCCAATAAGCGTTAGTGTGCGTGTGAGAGTGAAAAAGCGAAGTGTGCTTGTGCAGGCTCCGCGTTGGCTGCGTTGGCACTCCGCAACTGCAGTAGTTTCGTGATCCGCCAGAGCATCGCAATTTCATAAACTCCTTTGCGGCTTTACTAATTAGCCGATATTAACGATTGTCACATGCAATAAAGTACTAGAAAGCGCCTTGCTCTGTGTAAGACTGGTTCATGTAATTGCTAATTGCTAGTTCGACGTTTCTCGGACGAACCCTTGCCTCTTCCACACGCCGACGGAATTTACGGAGCAGAGCTGCTCAGTAGATCGCAGTGATAACGCCCACGTCTTGTTTGTGTGCCAATTCGAAAGATTGGTCGTGAAGCAGTAAGGGAACAACATTTGCCTGCAACAGAGCTGGCCTCAGCCGTGCAGTTGTGGCATGTAACAAGGGGCTAGGCGACGAGAAGATGAACCGCGAGCCCGTGCGCGCAGATCGCGCGAGAGGTGGCCTGCAGGCAGACGCAGCAAACGGCCCGTCGGTGGTCGGGCAGGTGGCCGAGGACGGCGCGGAAGCTCGGCCAGACAGGAAAGAGGCCGGGGCAGGTGGTTCTGCAGGGCTGATTTGCCGGCAGACCGCTAACTGGCTTGATTTCTTCGCACGAAATGTTTCGTGCTTCGCTGCGTAACCTTTCACGGCGATCCCTCCGCCGTTACGAGCGGGGAGCGGAGCGCGTCGTCGTTAGGGGGCCGAGAAGAGCGACACATGTCGTTTCCTCCCGGGCCTGCAGATTGGAATCGTTGAACTTGTGCGCTCGTTAATTGATTTGGGGCGAAGGACAATGCGAGACAAAAGAGGGGGACGCCGTTGTCCAGTCGCCCGTTCTCACGTTCCTCCCGCCGAGGGGCCCGCGTAACGGAAGCGGCTGCCAACGGGGCAGCCGGCCCGGACCCTGCTCGCCGCGGGTCGTTGCCCCGGGACGCACCTCATCCCCAGCTGACCGCCCGGATGGCAAGGAGGCTCGTTAGCGGAACGGGGCCGTTGTTGTCACGCATTCCGCGCGAGATTTCACTCCGCGAGGACCCGATTAAACATAATGGCAACAACCATCGACAACAAGCGAAAAATTCTCTCTCTCGCTCTGTCTTTGAGGGTATAACTTATAAAGCGGTGTTCCAAGACGTTCAGGTAACAAACCCGGAGCAAGTCGCACGCATGCATTTCTCTCTGCCCCCTCTCTTTCTCCGAAGCATCAGAATGGGTTATATGGAGCGCCGGCAAATGACAAAGTGGCACCGCCCGCCTTCCGTCCCTCAAATCCCCCTTTGCAGCATCCCCTTCGCCGCAGAACTCCGCCTTCACATGCATGGGGCTCGTGGCGTACATCAAAGCCGTACCACGGGGAGAAGTGCGCGCCACGCTGAAATAAAAATTGTCATTCTTGGATGTAACGGGACCCGGACCCACGTTTGGTTGGTGCGATCTGGGTACGCTTTCAAGTGGGCTGTAGAGGAATGCGTCCCACGACAATCCTCACAGCCGCTCCTACCCGCCTGGGCGTTACAATCATGCCACTCACAAGCTTCAGGTGGCGCCCATGGAGTAAGATAACATAGGAGCGCCTACTCTAACGTCGAGCATTGCTTGCACCTAGTTTCATTAAAGAAAGGTTACACATTAAAGCTGTATACAGAATTCATGAGGTTAAATTTCAGAATGTGTTGAGTATTGTTTGTTTTAGACCACATTGCGCTCTCTCTGTAGTTGGATCACGAGCGCTGTTTGTGCAAAGGTGCCGTTTCCCTTGGGGGATTTGGGGATCTCTGAGTGCGAAGACATGTTGGTACAAGCAGCATTTAACAACATTGTTAATGTCGTTGAAAATGGTTAAATATAAAAGTGATAAGGCCGAGATCACAAAGCAATGTGACCCCGTTCACCAGGCGACCGCAAGGGGCACTTGGAGACCCCCTCCTCTCGAGATTTAGAAATAAACTATGGCTTTAGACTTCTGCAACAAGATGTGACCTGCTAACTACGCACAATGCAGCAGAAATTCGACGACAGCACTTGAGGGCCCTCTGACCGTCCTTGTACTCGCTCCCTCCATCCCAAATAGCCACTTGGTAATAATTAGGAGGCGAATACGGCTTTCGTGTCGGTTGGTGTTGGTTACATGCAATTGCCCCAAACCACACCTTGCTGATGACATGCCGACCTGGGGTTCACAGACGCAGTTTAAAGTGGGAAGCTCGATGATAAAATGCTCGTGGCATTACCACATATGCACTGTACTCAAACAGACGACGGACGAGTGAGCCGGCGAACCAGGCGCAGGTGAAGGAGTTAGAGCTCTATTTAGAGCCATGGTACACTGCACGTATACGACGCCTCAATCCACGCATGTAGGCACCGTAGGGCTGCTGTCGGAATAACGCCATCTGCACAGTGCTAAGTGGACCTGCGACTTCAGCAGGAAGTGGTTTCGATCTGAGTGCGCGGAATGTTATCTGTACTTCGTGGCGACACCTTTGCGCTCTTGTTACACCGCTCTATAGGCCTTAGTATTGCCAGAGTCCTTCAATAAAAAGCATTGAAGGACTCTGGTATTGCCAAGCCAGTTGAAGACCCGCTGCTACGAGGTGTACCTAAAATCAATCTATTGTCCACCGTGCGTAGTCAAGTCGTACCTCCGCGCATAATCCGTCTTGAACAGATGTATGGACAGAATTACCAGCCGCCAGCGGCGGCCGCTTTTCTAATGGAGGCGAAAAGCAAAAACGCCCGTTTGCTCAGATTTAGGCGCATGTTAAAGTTCCCCAGGATGGTCAAAATTTATCCGGAGCCCTCCACTACAGCCCTCCACTACAGTGGAGCCCACTACAGCCCTCCACTACAGTGGAGCCCTCCACGGAGCCCTCCACTACAGCGCCCCTCATCGCCTGCGAAGCGTCGGCGCGTTAAACCCCACAATCAATCAATCAATCAATCAATCAATCAATCAATCAATCAATCAATCAATCAAAAATTATCGGCTAAGACTGCTACAACGTTCAAACAAACCGTAACGCAAGCCCCATACTAAAGGGTCAATGAGGTGCTGTAAATAAATAAATAAATAAATAAATAAATAAATAAATAATAGTGCTTCACAATATTCAGCGCCGACCATCGTCGCTTGTGTAGCCAGGGAAGAACGGTAGCCTGTCTTACCCCACCCCACACAGTTCAAGAAGCGTGAAAAACGTCACATGAATAAAAAAAAAAGCATTCGAGTCACTGTTGTTTGAATATGACGGAATCGGACACAGCAAAAATAGTTTCACTGCTTTTCAATAGCCCCCTCAGCGACTTCCGGCGTCGAATTCCGAACGCAACTTTGGACGCGCTTTCAGACCGTCTGCGTCACAGTTTAACGCTCTCTCGTGCCACTAATATACATTATGTTCTTTGGGAGGAGAATTCTATCTTGTATCAAACAAAATTGCCCCACAGATAGGGTACTGTACCTGTACCTATATAACTCGTTATTATGAACTCTTCGAGACAGAAACGTGTATTCGTTATAATTAAGCGGTACTTCGTGAAAAGAGGAGATGATTTGCTCTTCCTGCACTGCAGTTGGGGCCATGAAAAGCTTCGGATAAAGAGTTATTTCAACTATAACGTTATTCCGCTTTAATGATGCTTTAGGGGTAGGAGGGGGAGGTTCAACGAAGACCTCCTCCTTTACAGTAAGCGGGAGGTGATAAGGTCCCCACTTGCGTGAAAGTGCGGAATGGTCCCGCTCGTGTAAGATTATGCACTGTCGGTCGTACCACCCCTCAGTAGGCCTGGGAAAAAGCCCAACCCCATCCCCACCGGAATACTTAGTCATGTTTTCTTTCTTCTTCGAGACAAGGTCGCAAATACTTCTTGAGAAAATTTGAGTTTCCTTGAGCAAAAATTTTCTGCAAAGGCCGGTGAAAAGTATTTTTAGGCCGGTGAAAAGTATTTTTTCCACGGTCCCAAACGCGCTCGAGCTTAGTCAAATTTTTCTTTTATTTTTCTGAGCCCGTATACCCGAACACACTTTCGAATGCTTTCCCATGCCTTCAGAAGGTGAACAAATTGCCTTAGGATACAAATGCGGTCACTTTCTGTAACACTGTACCTGGAACAGGCGAGAACACAAAATTGCCCAGCCTTTTTCATGCCGCGGAGCCGATATCTTCGATAGGCATCTCCTGTTCGATTGACACGAGACGATGCAAAGCCGAGTCGGACACACACGGGGGAAGGGGGGAGGGGGGGCGCTCTCCAGCAGCTGCCAGGTGTAGCCCAAAATGTCGCAAGGCAAGGTAAAGTCGCGCAGCATGAGCCTCTTCCTCCACCTCCATGGGCGCCGCTGGGCGCTCGCACTGACGTCGCGGTATAACCCAGCGTGTCTGCTTGTCGCTTTGCCCAAACTGGCTGCAAAAATGAGGGAGACGCCTTGATATATGGGCCCACCTGTGATAAACGATGCAGTGGTTTGTTCGAGAGTTTCACTTTCAGGTTAACGACCCGCAGCGAAAGAAAGAAGGAGGGCTTATTGGTTCCATACTCTATTCTAAGTGCCTCTAGTGCGACGAGCGGCGATTTCCCGGTGGTCGTGCATGGCAAACGCGCAACGCTATCGCGCGGGTCCCGCAGGAACAGCGAGGGAAACCTGACTCTTGCATGCATCGTTTAATTTCGCCCAGTGCGAACCTGGCCCGCACGAAGCTCGTGGCCAGGTCCTCGAAGTGCGAGTGCACTCCAAGGCGTGGAATTCAGCATGTTTCAAATCACACGTCCAAGTTTCATGCGCGCGCGACCGCAGTGTCCTCCGAGGTGCTGGGGGGAGGGGCGCGTGCGCATGCAAGAATCCTCTGATTCTGAAACAATTTCACCGCATGCATTTGTTTTAGTGCGCAAGCACTGCGCGGGTCAGCCAATGGAATCACAGCAGACCCTCGTTATAAAGAAGTCCTCGGGGACAGGAAACGGACTTCGTTATAAGCAGAACTTCGTTAAAAGCGGGGATGACTAGCTCTCTCTCCGCACTACAGTTCGGACCATCAAAAACTTCAAAAGAAAAAGCGAGGATTCGGATGAAGCGATTTCGTCACAACAAGGGTTTACTGTACGTGCTTGTGCGCGTACTCTGGAGCCAGTGTATAAATACCCGCAGGGTGGAACATCACCGCAGACCTGTACTGCACGGCGCTCTATAGCAGGTATTTATGCTGAATCTGATGCACGCACGGTAAAGAGAAAAAAAAAACATGATTTATTTCATCATCATCATCATCATAGGTCCATGCAGGACGAAGGCCTCTCCCACTGACCTCCACCGGCTTCGGTCCTGCGCGGCCCGAGCCCATTCTTTGCCTCCGAATTTTCTTATTTCGCGTCTCCATCGAGTTAATGGCCTTCCCCTCATTCTAGACCCACCGCCCACTCTGTTACCATAATAGGCCACCGGTTGTCGGTTCGCCTCCCTACATGACCTGCCCAAGTCCATTTCCTTTTGTTAATTTGAACTTTGATATCTTCTACTGGAGTTTGCACCCTAATCCAGGTTGGTCGTATCCTGTCCCTAAGCGTTGCTCCTATCATTATTCGTTCCATGGCACGCTGGGCGGATTTGTTTGCTTTCAAGTTCTTTAGTAAGGCGCCAAGTTTCCGCTCCGTATGTGATCACCGGCAGGATGCATTGATTGAATGCCTTCCTTTTTAGGGATAGAGGTAACTTACTTTTTATTAGCTGCGAGTGCTTGCCGAGTGCACCTGAACCAATGCCCATTATGCGCCGGATTTCTTTCTCGTGGTTGGGATTCGCACTGACATCTGGCCAAGGTAGTTTTATTCTTATGCTTGTTCCAGTGTTTCGTTATCTACGCTGAAAAAGACGCGTTCAGCATATTTATTTATCATTCATATAGAATTATTTATATTTATCTTAAGCCCCACGTCTGATTTAGTTACTCATTCATTTTTTTAGAGTTGTCCTGCAGATTCACTGAGCAAAACTATGTCGTCTGCAAACCTCAAATGGCTCAAGAATACCCCGTTTATCGGTAAACACGCGTTTTCCCTGTCAAGCTTCCTAAATTTCTGATGGAGGCGAAAAGCGAAAACGCCCGTTTGTTCAAGATTTCAGTGCACGCTAATGATCCCCAAGAGGTCAAAATTAATCCGGAGCCCTCCACTACGGCGCGCCTCATCGCCTTGGTAGCGTCGGCGCGTTAGACCTAATATTCAAACAAACAATTTCTCTTGACACGCCGTGAACAATTTCGGCGAAATGGAATCTCCTTGTCGCACTCCCTTTCGTATCGGTAACTTTTCGCTTTGCTTGTGAAGGATCATCCTGCCCGTGCATACCTCATATATGTCGTCTAGGAGTCTTAGGTATAGGTCTCCTCTATTCCTTGGTCCTTTAAGGCGTCCATCACTGCAGCGGTGTTTAGTGAATCGAATGCCTTTTCGTGTATCTTAGAACTGGGAGCAAGTGGGCTGGTTGGTGCATGTTTAAAAATGTAAGAAACAGCGCAAAGGACAGGACGTAGAGTAGAAGACAAACACGCGGCGCCTTTTCATGGTCTATAAATGCATGTCACGTGAAATGGTCTGCTATACATTGAACATTTTTTTACTATTTGGTTGATGACATGGATGTTATCCGCTATACAGAATCTTTTTATAAACCCAGCCTGTTCCCTGAGTTGTTGGAAATCTAGGCTGTCGTTTATACGGTTATTGGTAAACAGCTTGTATGCAACCGACAGTAGGCTGATAGGTCTGTAATTCTTCAGATCTTTGGTAGAGTCCTCCCTATGTATTAAAACTATGGGCGTTTCTTTAGGCTGTACGTGGGTACATTTAAATAGTTCAGCAACCCTTTCTAGCGTTTTATCTACACCCTCCTTTAAAAGAACCATGGTTTGGCCATCGTTCCCTGCAGGTTTTCCTCTTTTCATGCCATTAAGCGCCTTTTCTACTTCCTCTTTAGTTATTGGCGGAACATCGCAAGCTAGGCTTGTAAGCTCAGTAGTTTCCCGTGGTCCAACGTTGCTGGCATACAGCCTGGTTTAAAATCGTTTCGCTATTTTTATTATCTCGTCCATATTGTGTGTATGTTACCCTGTTCGTCTCTGATTGCGTGCATCCTGTCTCTGCCAATGGCCAGCTTCCTCTTAGCATATATGACCTCACTTAGGATATATGATGTCCAACTTAATGTCCGAGAGATCCTCTAATAGCACAGCTAGGCGTCCCTCGCCAGGCAGAGTTCTTGCGTGGAACGTTGCCAAGTTCCAAGTTCCAGAGGAGGCCTGTACGGACTCAGAGATTCTTAGCACCCTCTGCTGTGTCGCTGGCCTGACTGCCGCCGTGGTCAGGAGCTCTACAGATGCTGGGGGCTGAGGGATCCGCTTAATAAGGCAAACGAACCCAATGAGGCTTGCTTGCGCACCTAGAACAAATCTCTGTCAGGCCGTCCTTTTTTTTTTTTTTTTTACAATCGCCGAAAGCCTACCGCAGGCCGTTGCTGAACCGGCAGTATACATGTGCCCTTATATACCAGTAAAGGGGCACACATAATGGTGTTAAAGAACGTTCATTGCCATACAACTACCAGATCGCATGACTACGAAAAGGAAAAAAAAATAATTTGCTGCGTTCCATATTCACCCTGTATTTCAAGTTGTTTACGCTCCAGCGGTTTTGTGCCATTTCATACCAAGAAGGTAAGATTCCGAAGAGAATTTGGCAAAAGAACGTGAAACTCAGCAGGGAAACTGGCTGTCGTGTTATCTTGTCGTGTTACCGCGGCTGTGAAATAACAACAACTGTACAAACAGCCAGTAAGTCTGAGTTCTCTGCTTTAATGGTTGCCAGACAACTGAAGCGGTCACGACACCGCTCACGTGGATAGAAAACTGTTTGTTGGCAACGAATAAAGGATGCATTATTTTTAAAATATCGGGTTTGCAGCTTTGAAGAACCATATACACAAAGAACGTTGTACGCGTTGAACTCTCGAATGTATTTGACGTGACGTCACTCAAGTTGCGCTGCCGACCAATGACGCCCGCATGGTCGCTTACGATGCGCCTCAAAACGAGAATGTCAAAGGCGCCTCCTAAATTCCACAACCAATGAATTGTGAAAATATTTGGAATTTATGTTCTTAAAGGTCGTTCAAGCAGACAAAATTCAGCAAAGACAAATGCATTTTTTCTTCACGACCTCCGGGCCACCTCGAAAAAAAAAAAAAAAAGAACAACCGCTGGCTACGTGACCTCTACATTGTGATACAGGGAAGCAGCGAATGATACATCGGGGCGACACGGTGTGTTGATCGAGCGGACCACAGCACTGAACGGTCACGCGGCTGTACAGGTGATGTAAGACTTGACCTCAGCCACTGGAACCGGCTCGTGGTTAGAGCTGTGAATTGCAGTATGCTCGTTGGCTGCGCGTTTTAGCTGACCGTCACAAAATCCTAAATGGAATTTTAAAGCCGTATTTTCATTTTCTCTCTGCATGAATGTGTGCGCGTCTAAAGGCGGCCATCACCGCTGCACTGCACCCGTAAAGGTCGGGGAAGAACGCTTTGCAGGTAACAGCCGTCTAGTTCCAAACGGTCCCACCGCTTTGCAAGCAGGCTGTACCACTCTCAGTTATATTCCTTCTTCTTCGGAAGTCCTCTGCTACGTGTCTGCTTATCCGATTACGCGGCTATACCGCCTCAAAATGAAAATGACACAATGCCTCGTTCCTTTTCTCGGTTTGGACAGCATTGTAAAGTTTCCCTGTGTATACCCCCTCATTTGAGTTCGGTAAATGCCTTCGGTGCTGAAGTTTCATATGCCCTTGATTGCCCAGAGAAACGGACGCCGCGGCGCGTCCAAACAACGCGCACGCGAACAAGGACGCCTCGGGAGAGGCGCAGGACGCGAGCATCCGCTGTTCTCCGCCTCTCCCTCCCCGTGTCCTCGTTTGTGTGCGCGCTGTTTGGTCATTACGACGCACTGAAACCAACTCGCTCAGATTTCCTGCTTTGACGCTGCGGGACACGACGAGTTCTGGGGGTAATCACTTTTCGTTAAAAGAAAATAACGCCGTATTTGTTGGCTTCTCATTCTGGTGCCATCATTGACGGACACTTTGTAAATATGAGGCAATCGCACGTGCGTGACAAATTAAACGCTCGATGAAGTTAGGATCAAAAGCGCCTCACTTCGCAACAATGCACCTGAACGGCCAATCGCTGCGTGGCAAGGGAGCGACTCGGACGAATAACAGGGCCAGACGTGCGATTCAACTCGAAAATTTGATTCGCGCTGGGATATCACGCAATGCGAAACGCTATGCCTGCATTGCGTAATGTCACAGCGCAGATCGCAGACAAATTGTGCTCTTGAGTGTGTCGTTAGTCCAATTGGTATTTTTTTAAAACGCGGGTGCCTTAAACGGTGTAGCAAGATATGATCTGCCATCGGCGTTAATTTCTTCAGAAGTTATCCTATCGGGCCCCTTTTGTGGATATACCGGTATGTTAAACCATTTCCCGCGAATATTCATAAGCGAATCTTCCAACGCTTTCCTAATATTGTTTATTTCAGAAAAATTATTGAACAGAGTCGAGCCACAAGTTGACGTAGTCTAACAGAAAAGACACACGGGACAGTTGCTTCGTTGCGAAACTAGATGCTGCTGGGCAAATTTGTACATGGCTAAACAAGACAAAACTAATTGTTAGCGTAGGCTAACAACAAGAAAGACACGCAGGACAAGCGCTTGTTGTGTGCGTTTTTTTCTGTTGTTAGTCTACGTCAACGCTCGTCGCTGTTACGACTTGTTTAGCACCCACATCGGCGCGACTCATAGCCCAGTTATAGCGTCGTTGCGTTAAATCCACAATTTAAACTATCGAAGCTCTGTCTAATAATCATTTACAGCCTGCATGTAAGTTATTCTGGCATTTTTTGGCCTACCGCCATCTGTAAATACAATTAAAAGGGAGTGACAGTAGACCGGAATCGTTTCCCGCGCTGCAAACGGTACATGATCGAAATGACTAAGCACGCACACAACGCTCAAATGAACTTGTGCGCATGCGTGGCGGCATACTCTTCGTACCGTATGTAGTAGCGGAGCAAGTTGAAGTAAGGCACGTTGCGCAGATGTTTGCCGCGCAAGCAGCGCGCCATTCTTCATATCCTGGTGGTTCAGGGCGTCATTTCTATTGTGAAATATGCCATTCTCATCACGACCTCTGTTCTTAAAGGAAGGCACCCTGCAAGAAACACTTTTTTCAACTTTTTTTTTTAAATCTTAAGTGCTTGCAGAGCGTAGTCAACCAACACATCCAATACTTAGATTAAGGGGTCGCAAAGTACTTCAGCCAAAAATTACAGCTCTACGCCGATCAGATAACTTAAAAACTTTTTCTCTCTTTCCCGGTCTTGGCGTTCTTCGACAGCTGGAATTACGTCA
This sequence comes from Haemaphysalis longicornis, assembly GCF_048455015.1. NCBI lineage: Eukaryota > Metazoa > Arthropoda > Arachnida > Ixodida > Ixodidae > Haemaphysalis > Haemaphysalis longicornis. The sequence goes on along the minus strand of NW_027526203.1, from coordinate 440,840,939 downwards.
ATACAACGGTGTATCAGCTACTGGCCGGCTTTGCGTCAGTTGCAACGATGAACGGATTTGATAGCAAATCACGCAGTGCCGCTCCGTGCTAGCGATAACTATAGCTTTCGCCAAGCTTCCAGGGTGAAATCATTTATCGGAAGTGTTGCAGAGTCCCTTTAAGCGCAGCTTGAAATTGGTGCTAGCAATAGTGCCGTCACGAAACAAGCGCTTTCCTCCCTACGAGGACTCGTTGTGCAGTGTAGCCGACCTCAGTTCGTTGTTGCGTTCACTACCATTGGATTTGCCAAAACTCAATACGTATTCGCACACGCACTTATGGAGTGCTGCTCAGATTCGCAAAGTGCAAAACCGCAAAAGAAACGCGATTTCTGCTGTTCTTCTGCCTCAGAGAACAGCATCACGCTGGGAGCTGAACAGGGTTGTTGCCTGCAAGAAGCGAGCAAGGCGTGTGCCGCGCAGCTCCTGTTCATTCTTCGCCAATCACTCGAGTGGATATATCGTAAAGTTCCGGAAGAGCGGCCACCCAGACTACAGAGATATCGAATGAAAAATACGGGCTAGGTGAACTTTCGGGTCAGGTGCGACGAACTGCAAAAAAGTGGCCGTACCACCAACCAAAACTGCGAAGATATCAAGTAAAAAGTGCGAGATGGGGAACTTTGGTGTCAAGTGGGGAAAGCACAAATAAGTGACCGCATCGGTACTTGAATAGATAAATAGCGCTTATTTTTTTTCACTCATCGTCGCTTGAGGCATCGAAAGATGCGTCACTGTCAGAGTCGAACACGAACTGCAACCCTTCGTCCACCATGCACTCCCGAGCTTCGGGTCCCCTCACCGGTTCCGTGCTCGCAGAGGTCAGGCGCTGGTTGAACTCGCAGTCTTCAGAACCGTCAAGGCTTGCCGAGATGCCACACCACTTAAACGATGGCAAGACGGTATCTCCCCGCTCTCCTGTTCTGCCATCTACTAACCCTTCCTCCTTTCTATTCTTCTCATCTAATGTTCCCTCCCTACTCCTCTTGCCATTAAAGCCGGACAGGTTGTGTCTTTTTTGTTCAAGGTCGAGACATGGGCGATGTTCACGGCCGCGGGGCGTTTTCGCGAAGGGAGATCCCAGGGCTTTCGGAGGCTTTCGAAGCTAGCCAGATTTTAGGGGGTGGGCCATCTTTGAGGTCTTTTAGTGCATTAAATATTTCACCCCCAAAGGGATGTGCGCGATGTTTCAGGGGAGGACGGCCTCTCGGAAATTTACTGTACGCGTGATATGTGGGCCTGCAGCAGTCTCTTAGACAAAATGCTTGTACTTCGTAAAGAGTCTTGTACAAGAATTAGGATTGCCTTTTGACAAACGATGTAGGCATTGCAAAGCCTGTATATGTACCAAAGCTTCTTGTTCACGCTCAATGATAACTTAATTCGGTCGTGTATGGCGGAGTGAAAGTTGTAAATACGTATTACGTGTCGTTAATTTCATGTCGCCGTGACTACCATGTAGACATGCATCCATACACCGGAATATTCTTGGAACTGCAGCCTGCATCAACAGTAACTTTCTTCAACTGCAACTAATGATCGTTTGGTACAATATCCCATTTAATTAGCAGAAACATTCGATCAGAAACATCAGCGGCGTAATCAAGATTTCCTCACGGGGTAGGGGACGCACCCCGGAAATGAAAAAAAAAAAAAAACTAGACATTAATTAAAGTTATCAATAAGGAGTCCTGGTATGCATTTGGACTGCTCTACATAACCTCTTGATTTTGTTCATTTTGGCTTTTCTACAGGGATGTTGCAAAGTGGCTGACCGTCTTCGTACGAGCTGACATCGAAGCCACGTAAGCTTGTTGCGTAAGTTCGAACAGAGAAGTAATTATCAGCAGCCGATAGACAGTTAGTAGCTTCGTCCGTTTCGGGTTTAGGAGGGAGGGTACTCGTGGGGGTTGGAGGGGAAGGGAAGGGGGTCGGCCCCTTCGCTTACCCCCCCCCCCTTCCCCTCCCACATCCCTGCTCCTGCTTACGCCGTGGTTCTGCTGTTTGCGTTTTTCCTGGAGCAAGACGTAAAAACAGAATACCTGTGCTTTTGAGATATCTGTAGCCTGAACATGTTTCTTCACGACACATGTCAAGTGCCCACATTGCCTTTCATTTTCTTTCTCCAGCCTTTTGGTACCTATGTTCAAAACTAAAGGAGTAGCTGTGCAAGGGGGCTTAATGTCATCAACATTATTTTCTTACGGAAGAAAAAAAAACACTATTCTTTGCTCTGTGAGCGGAGCGAATGATAGCGAGATTTTAAATGGTAGCGTTCAAAGCGCACTTTGATTCGTCACGGGGAAAACTAAACTATTTGATGACCAAGGAAGCGGTAACACGTCTACTTTTTATATGCTTCCGATTTCGTTTAACACTCAAAGAACGCGTTGAAAAAGCGACGGTGTTTTTGCTCACAATTTGCGCTATTTTCGGGGAGCTTGATATTTCTAGAGGCGGTATATCTGAGGCATCCATTCCCGGCCGCGGTGGCCGCTTTTCTGGTAGAGGCGAAAAGCGAAAACGCCCCTGTGTTCGAGATTTCGGCGCACGTTAAAGATCTCCAGGTGGTCAAAATTAATCCGGAGCCCTCCACTACGGCGTGCCTCATATCCTGTGAAGCGTCGGCGCGTCAAACGCCACAATCAACCAGTCAATATCTAAGGCAATTTTATTTGCTTTCTGGGTTGCACACGATCTTGCATCACCAAATCAAAAAGGCTGACTTAACGTAAGAGCGACTGCGATTTTGGAGAGAAGACATTCTGCTGAGGCATTCAGCATTTTCCACGGCAGCAATCACAAGCTTTATCATCAGGAATTTATATCAAAAGCAAAAACCCGATTGAATAGGTGGTAAAGAGGCTTACCGCGCCTTTTTACACGACATATGGTACGGCACTGCTCAGATTGCAAGCTGGGGGACGTTATTCCAGTACGATACGAGCGCACAGCGAATGTGTGGCGTAAACAAACAGTGCTTACAACTGTAGCTCCTGGTCCTTGAGCGGCATTTATTAGTTTTTGGCCAGTTTAACCCCCCGCGGACACAGCCCCTCCCTGTTTGCCTTTTCTCACATCCGTCTTTAGTGAGCTATACGCACGGTGGCCCGCGGGTGAAGCCCTACAGCTCCGCGCTGCTGAAAGACCGCTGGAACTGACGCGTGCCCCCTGCGCACGCCTCCTGCAGCGCTTTGAAGAAAGCGCGCGCATTCTTCCGAACGCGGACACTTCGGCTCGTGTGTATCGTCCCGTTCCTAACCGCTGTTTGCGTCGAAGGGAACAAAGCCCATGACACGGCCGTTCGCAACCAACCGGAGGAGGTACAGTGCGGAAAACCGAGGAACGAAGCCATAGAACGGCATGGTTTGTGTAACTAGGGTCTGAGGGAAGTTCTGTACATGTGTACGGATAATGTATAAATCGAGCATATGTATACCACGAGAATGTGACAGTATCGAAAAATGAAAGCATAGAAAAGAACTGCCGAGAGTTACCGGTGCTACTACTCGGAATTGAGACAAATGGTGCAGAAAATTTAACTATCCGATATTACAAGCCTGCACAAAATTCAAGAAAAACAAAGACAGCTCAAAAACGGAGCAAGATGAGAACGAGTATACATGCGCTGACCTCGTCTCGTTGCCTCTGGTGTTATCTTGTGTATAACGAACCAGATAACGAGAGTTGACCCTTGGATCTCGCGCAATTTTTTTCCCGCAAGAAAAGAACAGTGCTGCCACATTATAGAATAATTTGTTTGTCGTGGTGAACTGAGCAATCGGCGTCCAAATAGACTAAACGTAATGAGTTTGACGACCGGTATCATCTGGAAAAAAGCTAAAAGCGAACCCCATTTTGACCACACAATGTTAGCATTATTTGGATTCGTAAGTCATTTCCGTTTTGGAGCAATTGGCCACTGGAGCCACGTGAAAATATCCACGAATCAAATTGCGTTTTAAAGAGAAGCTTTCTATGCCTCCCTTGTGCCGTCCATCATTACGCCAAACCGAACTGCAGGAAAGCCGACTTATGGAACGAACGCTTGAAGGAAAAACGCTTCCCGCGGTCGGAATCGAACCCTCGCGTTATGAAGCCGACGTCTATCCGATCGCGCCATTCCGACGCAGTCGAAGCAGTTTGGACGGGAGGAAGTTTCGCGTTGTAACCATCTCTCTCTTAAGTTTCTCTCTCTTAAGGCTTTGATTTCTTTTCGGTTTGCGTTGTGCGTGGACTACCAAGATGCGCACAAACGTGGTGCCGTGTGGTGTGATAGGCGGTATAGCGTTGCGCAAGACGAGGTGCCTGTAGTTACTCAACACGTGTGCCGTCAGCAGCGGTTGTAACACTCGGGAACCTACGACATGGAACAACGTAATGCGTCACGAGATGGCCATAAAATGCTGGCCTCCAATCTGTTCACGGACATTAAGGTGCCCCGCAGATCGCGAGTGAGCGAGAATAACGCCGCAGTTTACCGCCGATACTGCGGGATTAGAAGAGGCCGCATGCTGCGCGGTACTTGTGTTTCACTTGCTGATTACACTTCACCAGAAAAAATACGGCCCGCCCTATAAAAACAGAAATATGTGTGTTACCTCAGAATGTTCGACGCTGATTCTTTTCTCCTGAGTACTATAGACAACCTAGATAGGTATAGTAGTGAGAAACCAGCGAAATTGTGCACGAAACAAGGCATGCCACATTTCTTACTGCTCATGACAATTGGTCGATGCAGTGCAGTATTTACGCAGCATTGAAAAACAAAGAAATGAATCTGAAACCGTAAGGCAAGGTCAAACCATCTTGCCTGTAACGCCACTGAATGGAACGGCCAGCGAACCCGGGCGAAGTCAGAACAAAAAAAAAATCGGATTTGATCATTATTGTGAGTTTGTTTACATGGCACTCGAGGGACCTGTACTGAGCGCTGTTATTGCCACCTCTGTCACTACAACTATACATGTCGACCCACTTTACGCAAGAGTTTTCATGACGCATTTGTTCACTCGGGGCAGCAAGAAATGCATCGTTAACTACTATGCTTGCGTGTATACAGTGCGGTCAACGCCATGCACGTTGCGATAAAACGAGTCGGACATTGGCTTTGAAGTATTTGTGCGGCGTTTCATGAAGATATCACAATAACTGCGGCAGACTGAAGAATTTCTCCTCTGCCAAGTCGCATCGAGGTCCATCGAATGTCCGCTGCACACTCTTTCGAATACATTGCAATTTCTTAGCGTGATTGACATCATATCACCCGACTGCCGCAGCACTTCCGGGCCGATGGCCGCACGCATGCGAAGCTGTTCGTGCTACCTCAGTCGAAATCTTTCGCGCCCGACGGCAACAATAATTCGAAAATGAAATGATAAAAATGATAAAAAAAGATGATTGCACCCGCCACACGCTTGTTTCCAGCTGGAGCGAGTATTTTACATGACGATGCGTGAAAAGCGCGTCAAACCACCAAAGAAGGTCATTGTAGCAGATACATTACAATGGCTCTGTGGCGTGCTAACATATCACTGATTTCGGAAAAACATTGATGTACCAAAATGAACTTAAAAAAATATTCTGCATACAAAGCACTAGGCTCACAATGATGACTCGTTAAAATTAAAAAAAAAAAAAAGGAATGCCAGTCCCTCTCTAATTGAACAATGGCCATAATGTAAGAAAAGCGAGTTGGCTGCTCATTCGGTATAAATACATGCAACATTCCCATGCTAAGCCGCAAGTTGCCGATCTCGGAGACTACGCCTTGAGTGGCTTGTTGATTCCTACACCGAAGAGCTGGCCGGCTGAGAACAAAAATATAGAATTCATTCCTCTTTCGGAATGAATCTGTCACGACACATATCGTTCCTCGACGGCCTACGATATTACAGTGGCACAGGCCTAACTTGTCAACACTTCGCTCTGCTTTCTGGTCTGGCTAGTACGTCACCACTACCAGTGAGGGCTATGTCGAGCGCAAGAAAGTTGGGGCGTACGTACGTACTTCGTTGCGTACACACGGATATCTTTTTCGCTGTATCCAGGCATACGTATATCATTTCGCGATATAATAACTTCAGTTGAACTGGCATATTATACGGTTCTTATACCTGAGCTCTGAACGAGGCCCAAGCTTGCTCTCACAACCTCCGTGCGCGACGTGAAGCGCCTGCTGTCGCCCTCAGCACCGCCGTTCCCTTTCTCCTCGAATGTCAGTGGCCGTCATTACGAAGTGACAAAAGTTCGGGGCTCAGTGCAGCGGGCGTCCTGGCCAGCCGGCAAGGACCAGAGACGCGGGCAGAGAGCTCAGGCGCGCCGGTGCGCATGCGAAAGCGCGCCCCTCCAAGGTCGCAAAGCGGGCGCCCCTTGAGCATGAGCGGGGGAGTGGCGAAACCGTCTTGAGCCACCGCCGACCACGGTGACAAAGGGCGCAGAGAGATGCGCTGGCGCAACGCGATTAGATTTGTGCAAGCAGCGCGAAAGTCTCTGCATGCGGCGGCAGGCGCGTGCTGTCCGGCGATTCGGTCATTGTTGGTGCCAGACGCGGGCCGGCGTGTTAATAGGTGCCTCCGCGGTCGCACAAAAGCGTTCTGGCATCAACGGTGCTGTGCATATATTTGGGCCGCGGGAGGAGAAAGCCTGCCCGTTGTCCCTGCAGCTTTGCAAAAGCGGCACCGTAACGGGACGTCCCCGAGTAGCCATAATAAGGGCCCCGAGCGTCCTCTAATTGCTCGCTGTCGCAAGCAGCTATTATTTCACGCGTCGGTCACCTGTCTGCGGCGCTGGCGGAGACGGGTGACCGAAGTGTCGCCGGATCTCCCAGCTATCCTGAAGCAGTCCGAACAGCCCACGCTCTCTCTCTCTTTGTATGCCGCTCCTTTCAACGAGCCAGGTACGACTCAAGTACGCAATTATACATCATCACCTCTCTCATTGCCGAATGTACGCTACGCGCGCTCCCCCTTCCTTATAAATATCAGGGTTCTAAAAAGTTTCTATGGAAAAGCACTCTGCGAAAGCCGTACTTATTTTAGCACTTTTGCCGGACGGTGAAGGTGAGGAAATTTCATTTCCGCAATGACCACGCCGCGAGGCTGTGCCATACAAGGGGTGGGTGACATCAATGACCGATTTCGCGGCCCCTATCCCTGCTTCCACGATTTTAGCATTTTTCCCTTCTCCCATCGATATTTTCGCACAGGGCGCCTGTAGATTTCTCCGTCATTCCTACTTCTGCCTGCGCTCACTAGCCATACGTTTGAGTAAATGGCATGCTTGCTATTCTTTTAGAGTTTTTATCTTCCCTCGTACATTTATCTTTGTCCTGTGCTTCCTTTGAGAGAAGAGGAGGTGTGCTGGATCAACTCGGGACAGAGGCTTGTCCTTGCTGAACCAGACCCCACATTTTACCACTCACAATTCACGAGCTTGTTACAATGGTTAACGTGGAAAACTGGGCGTGTTGGTACATGAACCAAGGAAACAGCGCAAAAGAAGACGAGATCAGAGAGAGCGCGCACTCTTCGTCGTCCTCTATGTGTCCTCGTCTTTTTTGCGCTGTTTTCTTTGAATGTTGCTACGGGATTTTCTCGAAAAACTACCACCTGAGAGGCATCTGACGCGAGTGCTCAAAACGCGCGGGTAGATGGGAGCGTCTTGGTCAGAAACCAACGAAAATCGTCAACACTGCATTGAGCGTTGTTGTTACGGGGACGGCTGATAAATTATTTTCGTGACCGGCTTGGAAACAGTGTGAGCTTGATGCGCTGGTGACGGTCATGGCTTAGTAATGAGATATCAATGATACGTATTCCTTCTGTCGGCGCGATAGCCTGCTGTTGTGCTGGGAGGCTATAACTATGGATTTAAAAGAAGTAAGCGAACTGGTATGACTCAGAACTTTCTCTGGTGAATTAGCTGAACTGCAGAGAAAGAAGAAGTCCGAAATCCTGCAGCCGTAAACTGATGAAGCATAATCCTTGCATCTGTAAATGGCGTGCTTATGCTTGATTGTCCGGTTGCTCCGTTCAGTTTCAACTCTGTTTTCATCGTACACATAATTTGTACACTTCATACACATTTCCCGATGCGACACGCCTAGCAACTTGCACTAGTTTAAACCATCTTACTTCTTTTTGTTGCTTGTCATGAGATAAGTACTGTCACCATAATTTTTCTGGATAATCTTTCCCATCAATATTCTTCTCAATAAGAGGCCCGGCACCGATGCTTCATCCACATGTTATATCGAATCACGATCAGTGGTCTAAATTAAGGATGAACGCCTACGTGATCGGTTAGCGCCCGTGATGTAACTCGTGATGAGACATTTCCGGGTATAGAGGGTCAGCATACTTGTCTGGCTTTATGAAGCATAATTTCCGCGCAAACTAGGTCTGCTTACTGGGCAAGTGCACAAGAATACAAGTCGTTATATGATTCGCACGCTCACTTCGCTTGCCGTAACGCACCACTTCTTTGTTTTTTTTGCAATACCCGCCGCGCTACTCCCAAGCATCGATTGTCGTACAGTTAAAAAAACCACAAAATCTGGGCGTGTGCAGATTTTGTAGTTCTTTTGAGCGGCCATCTGATAATGCCTTCCCAGCGTCCCACGGCGCGCGCGGCGGCGGCGCAGTTTCTCTTTCGGCGGTCCCACGGAAGAAGCGGAGGAAGCTCAAGAGCCCCGTACCTTGGTCAGCTGGCTGGTTCGGCACACGCGCAAGCACACACACTGGTCGCAGTCCGCGGGGGGGAGCGACGCACAATCCAGCGGCGGCGGCGGCTGTAATCCAGAGCGGGGGGCGAGGACCCCAGGCCGGCTGGTATCCGGGGGCCCGGCGGTGCGTTGCGGCGGCAGGAGCGCTCGTGCCAAGGGAGCCGCTTGCACTGAGAGCACGCGGCAAGACGTCGGCTTCCCCCTCGCCCAGGAAGGGGGCACGCCTGATCGGGGTCGGTGGGCCTGCCGAGGTGATTCCTCACCACTCCGCCAATGAGCTGCTCTTCTGCCCACGAGGGGGCGGACGACGGCACCCTTTCTCGCTAAGAGAAAGTGCCGGACGCGTGCGCGCCTCCTGGGCCGCCCTGCCTGCAGCCCCGCCGGCCGCCTGCCGGGGCCCGGGCCGCGGGCCGGCCACCGTTCTTGCCCGGCGCCGGCACTGCGTCGTCGGACGCGCACGACTCGGGACCGTCGCGCGCGGCTTGTTCATTATTCATCTGTTTGCCTGTTTCAGACCCCCCGAGTGTCGGAACTTCCTTCCCTGCTGCGTCCTGTCAAAATGAAGACTCGGGACGAACGAGACGAGCCTCAGAGATTTCTTTTCGTCTAAAATCCTCCGAGTTTTTCGACCTTTGCGCCTAAAGTGTCTACCTTACCTCCTCTAGCATTAGTTTTTTTTTTTTTTTAATTTCCCAAAGGCATGTGTCCGACGCGACAGGAGACGTGTAATTATTACGACTGCAAAGCAGTTCCAGTCTTTGCAAGAAAAAGTACAGGCGGGGACATTTGTTTCGAAGAATGACTCGTCGGCGTTGACTTAACACACTATTGTTTTTATTCTACAGTTGAATCACGCAAGCCACTCTTCACTTTTTTCTTCTTTCAGAAATCTCGTCTTGAAAACACGTGCCACAAACTAACTGTTTTGGTTTGGTTCTTAGTATAGGCGGAGGGAGCTCATGGAACTTCCTTATCTTCGTTTTGCTTGTTTTCACTTCTCTGATATTGAAACTAGTAACCACTGAGCACTAGTGCCATGCAAACTACGAGTACGGCTGTTTGCACATTACGTTGCTGCGCACTGGTGCGCTGCTTCTACTCGTAAACAAAACTGGATGGTTAGGAATAAACGCACCGCATTCGCAGCCCTACCTTCTGATGAAATTAATTAATAAGTTTTGATTTCATAGGGAAAAAAAATACCTATCGGATCTCAATAACGCGGTTACATATTTATTTTACCAATGAAATGTTTTCAGAACGCGGTAAATAAACGCGTCCATCTCTTGGATTAGGTGTGCATGAAATATTCTAGCCAAATATTACTACTCTGCGCATATCAGACAAGTTAAAAAGTCGCTCAAATGATTTTTCTCGCTTGCTCGGTGTTCTATGTCTGGCCATTGTTTGCGTGCTCGAGTGGCGTCACAGCAGCAATATGGCCGCTTTTCTGTTGGAGCAATAAACTCATTCGACGACCACTTTAAAGGAAATCGCTAGAACAGAAAAGCAGAGTAGAGGTATCTGCTGCGGCGAGCAAATCGCGTAGTGCCGTTCTTCGCTGGCGATGCCCACACACGAAAGAAAGAGTAAAGCGTTCGTCTCATCGCTGCAGGGACACATTATATTTCTACCAGTAGGGCCTGAAATAAAGATTTAACCTAGAAGCCTTACACCTGTTGCGTACAGTTAATAAATTCTGAGTATTGACTGGTCTATGAACACATGCTACTCATTTCATTCGTTCCACGTTATAAGCTGCGCCAATACGCATTGGTTTCTTTCCGCTTTCAAAAAATTAACTGAACAGATGTGATATGGGTTAACCGTTTTTGGCACTGCCTGAGTCGAAACGTTTGGAAAATGTCTTGAGCAGCCTCGTCTCGTTATCCGGTTATCCAAAATAAATAAATTACTCCAGCGTTGCTGCCGCCAGTCTGTTTTAGCGCCAAATGAGGGAGCTCAGTCCTCCCCCCTCCCAACGTGAGGTGGCAGAGGCACTCTATCGAACGAGTGCTGGTAACGAGCATCACCTGTATCTCGTTCTGCTCAACGAAACGGAAATACTGAAACGTTAAAGGCAAATGACAAGGGGGAAAAAAACCTTTACAAAAATTAGCCCAATTGTTGATAGCATCTGCACTTTCTGCGCTCACAGGTACACTCAAAGGCTAACCTCTGGTTCAGCTTTACCACAGTGCACTCAGTTGTCCAATCGATGCAGCTAAATGGTCTCATTGTTTTTGCCTGCTCAAAGCCGCTCCAACCAGCTCCAAGCAGCTCCGTATTTTATTTGCCCATAAAACGTCTATGGCGGGAGCAGTTTTGGGCTGCTTGGCGCTTCTCAGAGCTGCTCTGAGCAGGCAAAAAAAAAAAAAAATAAAGAAAAAGAAAAAGAGACCTAAACATGAAATTTCGGTGAATGACGATGTCGAGCATACGATTAGGCTGAACAGTTCCGTCTGCTCTGTGCCATCATACACTGCAACCACACTGTTTTGCATTTCTCAGTGTCACTGCAAAGATCACAGTTTTGAGTCGATGGATGCATATTGCTCTTATTCGCCGAATTTACTTTGTTAGCGGCGTAGATAGGACACTCGAGTGAATCGTGGTGGAGCTAGACCACGGTATTATTACTGTTCTGTCTCAAATGGACACACGCCGTTGCTTTCATTCGCCAACGTGGTTTGTTGGAAGCATAAATTGGTCGCTAGAGTTTTCATCGTGTTGAAGCTGGACCACGGGATTGCCTTAGAGTGTACAGGTGATCCAAAAGTTAAGCGGAGCACGCGAGCGATGTCCAGACTGAGCAGAACTGCATGCCAATAGCCGCGTTTACATGAATGCGACAGAATGCGATAGCAGCGCGTCAGATTTCCTAGCGCATCACGAGTAATGAGATGCGCTAGCGTTTACATGTAGCGCATTACCCTTGGTGCGATGGTGGCGCCATACGGTGTCGCACATCGAAGGTAAAGCAGCGTTTCTGGCGCTTCCAAAGCTTGCGGCACGGCTGGTTCTGTTCTTTTTTCACGACTCGCATTTTCTGGCGTCTTACACTCGATTTAGACGTTTTTAAATGCAAAGCTGCGTTTGCAGGGCTTACTTTTCTTGTCGACATAATTTCTAATGCGATGCGCTCGCGTTTACATGCACTTCGAAAGTCGACTTACGCGTCTCAATCCACCCCGGTCTGGCGCATTAATGCGACGCGCTTTCCTAGCGCATTAGCCCCGTTTACATGCATGCGATGCGCTAGAAAATTGATGCGATGCGATGCGATGCGCCACTTGTCGCATTCATGTAAACGCGGCTAATGCGATCTACGAGTAGATGCGTCGGAGATAGCGAGAGTGCGTCGGTGCATCCGGCAGGCCTATCTCAACGTTCCGACTCTCGCCCAAGGAGGTTGTATAGAACTTTTATACAACCTCCTTGCTCTCGCCCTGCAGTCGTCGCCTCGAGCAAAGCCCGCTGCTGTCGTTCGTGCTCGCCAGGGGCGCTTTTAATCAAATCGAATCGTTTATTTTCCTTTATTTTACAAGGAAAGGCACCACCACAAAAAGCCTCCGTTAAAAGTAGCTTGATGAGGCGACTGCCCGGGCTCTGACAACGGCAACATAATGACCATACGCGATAATATTAGATTTACACATGTTGTGAAAAAACCGAGGAAAAAAAAAGCAGCAAAAAATACAGAAACAACAAAAAAAGGGACATTTAAGCTCAAATCACAGCCGTGACGAACTCGGGAGTAAGCGGAAATGCTGATGAAGGGTAACAATTATACAATTGCTACAATATTGGCGATGAAAATCACTATATATCATGTCTTTACATTCAGCAAATAAAGAGTGTTTTTGAAATTTGTTTCCAAAGGAAGGCGGTAAACATAGGAAATATCGGAAATAGTGATGAAGGGTCACTTTATATAATTGCCAAATTGTCTAAAAACGACGTTGCATAAAAAGACGTGTGCCGTGATCCGTGTTCACAATAAAAACTCCGAAGTGGTCATAACAAACCTGGAGGCCATCCACTACGTCATGTCTCGCCATATTCACTTACAGGGTGGTTTGCATATATATATATATATATATATATATATATATATATATATATATATATATATATATATATATATATATATATATATATATCACGAATGAATGGATAAGCTCGCCGGGAATATCAAAACTCTACGCCGATGCCCACGCGTTATGAAGCCGACGTCTATTCGATTGCGCCATTGCAACACGGCCTAAGCAGCTTGGATTTTGAATTTTCACTTTGATTCAGGTCGCATGGGAGAAAGCTTCGCGTTTTAACCTTCAAAAGGGGCTTTTATTATTAATTTTCGTTATCACTAGGCTTCACCTTGCGACTCATAATGTGGGAAAGCCAGCTTCCAAGCTTACACCGATCATCTTAAAGTCAGCTTCACTTCTGACACAAATGCATAGCTTGGAAGACATTATAATGCGGGCAATATACGCCACCTTATATCAAATTATGAAGCACCGGAAGCGAACGGTTAAAAGGTGGGGAGCCGCTATTTTCGGTCTACAAATGTAAAAAAAAAAGAAAAAAAAACAGAGGAGGTACTTTACATCAGCTCCGCTGTAAAAGGCTACGTGTCCGGGCTGCTCGCAGAGGTTGCCTTATTGCCTTTTTACTGCTACCTAAAGGAAGCCTGCACTTGTTCATAATTATATTCATGTCAATGCACCCGGGCATCGATTCGTTCTTCCAGCAAGGCTTTCGCTTCCAGGCAGTTTGTACGGGGCTATGGTCTCGCGGCGCCGAGCAAAATATCACCTTCTAAAATAATTTGTTTGTTTCTCTGGTGTAATAAAGCCAATTTGTGTTGAAGTAGCTGGTCTTCAACCGGGTCACTTGCTTAGTTCCGTTGAGCATCTATCTGTATTGTGAAAGCAATGCAGCCAATACCTCCATGGAGTTCTTTTCTTGTTTTGTTTTCATGCGTTTCCTTGAGCCAAGCATGATGTTGGTCGCACTTGCCGAATTGATCTACGACCGTTTAAACCACATGGCGCCGAAAACTCGCCGCCCGCCGAATTGCGAGCCACAGAACTCACGCAGAATGAAAGTGGCGGCATTCGTCACGAAGCAGAAAGCCCGCACACCGCTGAAGACCGAGTTTTCAAGCGAAGCTTTCTACGCCTTACTTGTGCCGTTGTCTGGAGAAAACGCTTTGCAGGAGAGAAAACTTATACAATTGGTTTCTGCAAAGGCACATCAAGTGCCTCGAGAAAAAAATAGTGGTTGATCCCTTTTTCATAGGAATCGGTACAACACGAGAGTGAAATGTGCCTTCACAGGAGCAGTTGAATGTTTATTGTGCATCGATCAATCGCTATTTATGTCTTTTCGGTATGGCACCGTTAGACGCATCAACATTACACACTAGATTACACGCGCCGGAGCACTGCGTAAATCCGACTGAAACCACTGGCGCTCGCTAACCGTGCGAACGAAACCGATCTGGTTGTCTGCGAATCGTTTAGTGAAGTGACTGAAGTCACGGTACGCTGCAGCGAAAGGAGCACGATTTGCGGGTCGGCAGCTGTCTTGTGGGTGTGCTTGGAGACCCGGAAGTCCTGCTGGCGGGTCGCTTCGGTAAAGATGCGACCACTTCGGTCGTACTCCGCGGCGTGTACGGCAGACGGTTGAGTCGCGAAGAGCTCAGCTTGTGGAACACGAGAGGCAGTTCGCGGCCCGCAGCAGTAGCGCGGGCCGCGAACTATCGCCGCTCATTAGCGTCACAACGCACTACTTCGATTCACCTCTCCCAGACGACAGCACCATCTGCATAGAGGTTCTTATAGGAAAGGATATAAGGCGCGTTCGTAGAGCTAAACAGGCGTGAGTAAAAAAAAAAGTCCTAGCCCAGTTGGCAGAGCTTCTCACACCTCCTGTTGCGGCCAGAGTGATCGTGGGCTCAAAACCTAGCGCCGCCGCGGCCGCAGGGGACTTTTTCTGGTAATGTCATTTCCGTGACGGATATGACGTCCGTGAGGTATTGTGGTACCCTAAAACACATTCGTGTTAAAAAAAAAGTTTCCCGTTGTCGGAATCGAGCCCCTTGCCTTATGAAGCCGACGTCTATCTGATTCGCCATTCCGACACGGTCGAGGCAGTTTGGATTTGCTTTGATTTTTTTTTACGACGTGGACAATTATGTGATTGCATAGTGTATTAAAAGTGCCCGTGACGAGCAATGATGGCAGCAGCGCGATTTCGCTGGAGCCGGTGATTAGACGAGCGTTAATTACTAAGCCAAGATCGGCTGCGCCCGCAAACCCTGGCTATCTGCGGCGCATCTACTTATAGATCGCGCTGGCATGGCCCGGTTTGGCCACCGCTCGCGTGCTCCGTTTAGCTTTTGGATCGTCTGTACATGTGATCGGGTTTCAAAAAAAAAAACTTTTTTTTTTAGAATTTGCACCCGTCCATGTAATTTGTGCGCGTTCCGCGTTCTTGTTTTTCGTGCTCATTTATTTGTTTTCTTTGAACACGTCAAACCAACTGTGCCATCAGTTTTCGCTCTTACGATGTAAATCCAGTTGCAAGCACAGCCGACGCAGCTCCCTCCACTGTATAGTTGCGTAGGCAAGATGGCATGGCCGGTGAGTGTCAGAGCGAATGCGCGGCTGCCAAGACGAGCCAAGGAACGTGAAAGGAAGCAGCCTACCAAGCTGATGCGGGAACTCGTCCCACGCTACGCTAACGCACCTCGATTTTTCTTTTCGAATCAAGGTTTACGTTGCCCTATCCTATCCTCGTTTACATTTCTCACATTTTTTGTTATGGGCATATTGGGTTTTTACGCCTGCAAGAGCGGGCCAAAGGTTGAAATTGGAAAACAAATATCTTAAGCGTCTAGGCGCACGATTATTTCCCGCAATCCTCACGAAACTCGTGGCCTTATGCGGCGGTTTCTCTTCCGTCGTCGTTACCCGCAAGCGTTGTTTTAGCAGGGTCGCCCTCATCAGTTTCCACTGAGTGGCGTTTGTGAGTCGCACCCAGTTTTTCCTGCAGGCTGCCTGTCTTGCCCCTGAATATAATATCGAGAATTGGGAAGCTTGGTGAGGCCATCAAGCAAGCTTGTTAGTTGAAGACAATCGTGCGTGATGCTTTGTTTCCTTCGGAATGGTGCCATTTCAAAAGGCGCCGGTAGATGAACGAAGCCCCTGGCGAAAATAAGACCAACTATGAGCCAAGTTTTAGAACGCTCCTTACCTCACTGAGAATACATCAGGACAGACTTGGCTTACTTTGAAACTTTTAAGGAATAATTTTTAAGGTTTAATAACAGTTCAGGGCTCCGTGATCGTGCAGATCGAAACCTGTTTGTGGTGCTCCGCAAACAGATTTCGGCGTACGAGAACGTGCAGCCTTGAACTTAACTAAGCTGCTTTAAAGTGAGTGCCTAGCCTGGGGGCGTGTGTTATATGGTTAAAAGGTTCAGTTTTGCTGGGGCCTCGGAGTCGAAAGTGTGGCTTTGCGTTGCGGGGAACGTATGTTACGAGGCAGGACAGTTACTCTTCCTGCGTAGCATGTAGTCCCAGGAATAACCCTGATATAGTGGATAGCTACCCTTCTTCTGCAGACGTTTCATGGCCTATATCGTAACATTTGCGCGGCATGTTTCGTTTCACTTTTTTTTTCTTGTAATTATTGTTTGGTAACGTTCACAAAAAGGTACTCTAATTTCTATAATTCGGATTTCTAATTTCTATAGTGAAAATTTTAGTGGTATGACTGAACAATTCGGATGCTGTAAAATGTCCTAAGAATCAAGTTATGTTAAAGTTGTCTGCTTTACTTTTTGAAGTGAAGCAGAACTTCACTCGCGTCACCGGATCGCTAATGATCACAAACGACTAGGTGGCGTTATACGAGAATATACCAAAATTGTAAAATGTATAATGCGGTATGATGCACAAATAGTTTTGTTAGGAAATAAACAGTCGCGAGCACACAGAAATAAAAAAAAAGAAATACAGACAATCCAGTGAAGGCAACATGGTTGCCGCTTGTCTTCTACATAGCAGGAATACGCTACTGAATGGATGCAAAGCAGTGGATAATAACCAAATAATTACATAATTTCGTTCATTTAGAATGGGCAGAATCTGAGCTAGTTGGATCATTTGTTGGTTCATTTGTTTCAAATAACCTTAGCGCGCGGGAAGCCATTACGGAAAAAGGCCAAATAACATGGTGAGCAATGAAGCAGCCATGTGGAAAATCATTGCGCAAAAAGGGGCAAACAATAAAGCAAATACTCAAGGAGCAATGTATGAACAGGGTCTTAAAACAAACGGTACGTACGCAATCCATCTGGTTGTGATGCATTATTGCAAAAAAAAAAAAAAAGAATGAACGGTGAAACCTTCAATAAAAACTCCATTAAAAGAAAAGACGCTTCAGCGTTCAAGAATAGTACTCGTTCGGAGGAAACGTTTTCTTTAATGAAGCTTCCAGTGACGTTTACATCTGTGACAGGCGTCTATTTCTTCTTTTAATTTTACCTATAAGATCAAGAAAAAGAACATGCATGGAAGGAGTCGTTGATAAGAAGCGTGCCTATTTTCCTCCTGGCATCACAGGATCACACAATGCCTGTGTACTGCACACTAAAAGATCCCCATACCGAAAAGGAGAAAGAAGGCCTATTCTGAAACTTGGTGTACCGGCGGGACAACCTCTCCTCTGCACCTGAGGGGAGCACGCGTGAAGTGGGCCCGATACAACATTCAGAAACGCTAATGGCGCCAGTGTACGACCCACTCAGGGAAGAAAGTTCACGCTTTGAACATCGCATACCTCCTCGACGACAGAGTTCTCGGCCAAACAGTCTTTCGTTCGCGCCTTCCGAGCGCGCTGCCTTGGGACGCTCTTCCGATCCATTTTCCGAGCCACCAGGGCGGCGAAGGTTCCTGGGATGGAGGCACCTGCTCCATAAGCGGTTGCGGGGGCTGTTTGCCGGGCCAGGAAGAACAAAGCGGCGAGGGGCAAGCTGACCCTGCGGTGGGGACAAGCGCTGCGGGACGCCCCCACTTATAGTTCATCTCATAAGCTACATGCAGCACTGTGGAGGCTACATTGTTATCAATAGTGCGCCCACTGAGGGCGCCTAATCCGCCGTGAAGGGGGTCCTGAAAGGACACTCCCTTCTCCCCTCTCGGCAAGTGGCACCGCACGGCCCCTGCGCCTTTTGTCGCTTCCTTCGCGGTGAGTTAGGCGGCCTGAGGGGGACAACAATGTAGCCTCCACAGTGCTGCATGTAGGTTGTGAGATGAACTATAGCTTCCACGAACGGCGTCCCCAGTGTACACAAAAGGGCGTCCCGAGCAGTTGGCCCTTTTCAGGCGGTGACGGACCGAGAGCGACGCCGTCCTAATTGCGATGGTTTCACGATGGCTGCCAGACCTCGCCCCGGGCGTCGTTCATTTCCCGCGCGGCCACAATGGGTGCGCTTCCACAGGCGCCCTTTATCCTACTCGGCGGCAGCCCCGAGGCGCTGCGGTCGAGCAGCCCTGGATTGTCCCTCATCTGGGACGCCTTCTCCCCCAGCGACAAAGGGAGCGGCCGCGCTTCCCCGAACGCTGGGTATGGCTACGTGCTCGCGCTGCAGAGACGCCCCTTTGCACTGCTTCAACAATGCGAGGGCGGGAAAACTGGACAACACGGCGGAGAGCAACTAAGAACGTCTTGGGTATGCGGGTCGTTGAACCTTGAAAACTGGCTTACCAGTTTTTAAGTACTTAGAGGAAGCCCGCGTTCGCGAGAATGTCGCCGCTCTTGCACTGCGCCGGGGCCATGAAAAGGGGCAGCTGCAAACATTTGCAAGGAGACAACGAGGCGGAAGAAAAATGAGAACGTCCGCCTAGCTTTCAAAACAAAAAAGAAAGGGGGCGTCAAGAAAAAGAAAAGTTGCGCTCCTGAATGAAGAGGCAGAATTCCGCCAAATGTGGTGTCAGGATGTTGTACGAATACTGCGAAAAAAAGAAGGGAGGGGACTGGGAAGGCATCCCTATTATGCTGAACCAATTTGGACGGCTCAATGTAAAACTTGCCAAAACGTGTCCAGGCATGATATTTTGGTGTAGGGCACTTCGGGACGGTGTCGCTAGCTTTAGCGTATCACAGAACGCTGAGTGCGCATTTTATTATCTGCTCGAGTTTCAGGCAGTCCCACACTCACAAACGGTACCCTTACATCTAATCAGGAGTGATCCACAAACCTTTGAAAGGGTTTTCAAGGCTGTTCAAACCGGTCTATAAAAAGTTATATAATGGCTGATTGACTCATCCCCCCCCACCCCCCTTTTTTTTTCCCCTGAAGTGTTCGTCGATGGGACTGTACCGCGTTCGCCTTCTGAACAGTGCTTCACATGATAAACTACCAGTGCTTCGGAAACACGCCAACTGCGCTTGCAACCAAGCAAGTGCTGTGTCCCCTAACCTTTATTAGGTAACATGTGTGTTGCCATCTCCTTTTCACCCTAATCCAAACCAGGCCTCTTCCCTTAATAAAGGTCATTCATTCATTCATGTTCAATTGGTTAACTCAACGAATCTTTGCGCAGCCATATTTCGTCCTGTTTCACGGTAGCTTTCTTCTGAGGTCGGATTATCTGGCCTTGAAGGGGACAAGAAGCCTCTTTTGTGAGGACTTTGGCGCAGTGGTGTGTCGACGGGGCGCGGGGCTGAAGAGGACGATCCTTTTCACGCCCTTCCATCTGCCTTCAAGAAGGTAATGCGAGCCAGCTTCGCTGAGTTGCCCGTTCCTTGCGCCCAGCTCGATTTCCATTCAAGCGATTCAGGGTTCCTGCTCTTTTCAAGGGCAGCTTGTTGTTGTTGCAAACTTTAATGAGAAGGAAGCCCAGTGGCCAGCGGAGGGAGGAGACGAGCATGGGTAAGAATGCTTCGTCGTGTTATCCGCACCTTTCTTGGCCGCCTTACTAAACTAATCCCCCTACCGCGACTAATGCAGAAGTGTCCAGACGGATCCCGGTCAACACGGTAACTACGTACACGACGGAACAGACGGACTGCTAAAACTCAAATGTTCGGTTTTTATTGATAAATATAGATACAGCTAAACAAACCTTTTATACGGTGAGTACTCACCCTCATTGTAGTATTGCCGCCAAACAGGAAATTGTGTAAAATGACAGGAATAAGAATGGTATTTTATTCATTGAGATGGAGCAGGAGCGAAACATTTAGCCCACAGCAACCGTACATTTCACTACCGATTAAGGCACGGTTATTTAATCTGAATACCAATGCACACATGTATTTGCCCACGTTTTCTTCGTTAATACGCGTCCTTTCCTTTCTGTTCATCACACCTGGCGACGATATTCTAGGGAACAATAGTTAAAGCTGACTGAACCGCAGCGTCCCCGTGGCGTGGAGGTGGCGTGGTCTTTGGATCAAATGCAAACGGCACATCGTGAAACTCATTATACGTCATGCCACGTCGGAGTGTAAAGCTAGGCCTATTGCCAGGAAAATTCTGAGAAAGCGTTGGCCAATAGACCTTTGTGGGTATGTTTAGCAGCCAATGAGAGGCTTAGGAGCCGTTTTGCTGCTACGAACACCCGACGCCGGCTGTTCTGCTTTTTTTGGGGAGAGGGGACAGGACAATTTTGGTTTTACTTTTGAGGCACGCGCTATGGAACGCGTTGAAGCCGATGGGAACTTAGGTACTAACTTTCGGGGCGGCGGTGCCGCATTTTGGCACGCCGCGGTTCTCGCTTAATGAGCCACTTAGTATTTCCGCATTTAAAAAAAAAATAGCGCATTAATGCACATCCTTGAGGAGGACAGCTATCACAGTCAAGAGAAGTGGGGGGGGGGGGGGGGTGTTTCGGTGTCAGAAGACCCCCCCCCCCCCCCCTCCCCCGAAATTTTTAAGTAGCGCCAGCCCCCCCTCCCTTCCCTTTTTAGCCATTTTTCCACCCATGATTTTTAACCCCTGCACCTATAAATTTAAATGTCTAAAAACGCGAATAAGATACGAAAACGAAAATAACGTGTTGTTTGGGTGCAGACTACATTTTACCTGCGGGGTATAATACACCGGCTACACTGAGGTACGAATGTCATTTGAACCAAATGTCATGTGACTCAAATGTGGTGCTTCGAATGCCATTCAGAACCTGCCGTGCTACACTACAATTTCGATGGCATTTGAAAGCTTTCACAACTGCTCGCCGTGCTGTAGTGGCGCTGTTGTCGTCCCGTTCCTTGTCCGTACAATAATACAACAATCAAATTTAGGAGCAGTCTAAGGCAGTAAAATGATATCAAATTAAAAGAGACACCAGTTTTGACTCTAATGCGGTGGCTATTTGTGTAATTTTAAATTGAAATTTTTGTTTTTTTATTCCTTTAGCCGCATGTTTTGTGCTGTCTGCCTACACTGGTTTGTCGCTCGCTCGCTACTCGCCACCATGCTTGCTTGAAGTTCACTCTGCCTCCATACTCGCATGCTCGCTCTTGATTCAAGATTCTCATGGCCGCTGCGTTTCATTTCCGTTGCGACATGGAGAACGAAGACTTCGGTGAAGACGGTCACGCACGCATAGCAGCCCTGATGACATCGGTTATGCAATGGACCTTTTTTCCAGTAGCGTAGCCCTCTTGCGGCGGCCACCCGAACCACACTTGAGGGATTCTAGACGAACACGCCCCCTTTTTTTCCGCCTGCCTTGCGCAGTTGAGGAAGCCGTCCGAGGCGCCACGCATGGTTTTAGAGGCAGAGAAAATTTTCGATGACAGCCGCAGTGCCTATCTGTCGGCCACTTTAATGGCTCAGAAGACGGAGCACCACTTAGCTGGCTCGGCGTTCGCAACTGGCTAATCCAATATGGCGTCGTTTTGTTTACATTTTGCCCCCCAAGAATGGCGGATCGGTCGCTGGGAGAGAGGGCAGCGCGTGCGCAGACAACACCACCTAGACTATAAAGCCGAAATTCTCTTTTGCGCGACGCGGCCTACGTCATCGGGCTGGGGCGGGCGGGGGCTGATTGAAAAAGTCGGCTTCTTGGCAAAGCACAGGGTCGTCTTCCCTGCAAAGCCCAAATACTTTTCTGCTGGCGTCGCCTGCAAGCTTTTGCGTGGGCCCTGCCACCCCTTCCTCTGTCCCCCGTCCCGGCGCAGGTAGGTATGTGCAGGAGCAGAAAGACGGCCATTGTCGCGAGACACGTTAATTGCCTCCCGATGGGGCCCACAAAAGCCCAACGAGAAGGGGACGAAAAGAAAAGGCGCGCCCACTCAGCATAACTTCCCGGCTTATCCTTTGTAGTGGCTGGGCGGCAGGGTTCACTAACCACAACTTACCAGAATTGCCATAGCCACCCCTCACAACAAGTTTCCTTGAGGCCAAAGAGGTTAAAGTAGTGCCACACAGCATGCCCGTGTTTGTGTCAGTTCGCGCAGTGACAACAAATATCGATGTATATTTTGCGGTAGAATGAGAACAGATTGATCGGTAAATTGTGGACAAAGATAACGTAAAAGTTTATAAGTTACAGCCTTTATTTGCAAGCAAGTTCAACGGAGGTTGAATGATACCTACCCCGCACTATTTTCGACAGCGCATTTAAACTGAAACTGCTGTGTTCTCAGTCAGCTTTTTTTTTTCTCACTGCACGCACGTGCATGGTACTGCGCGCATGATCCTGACCACGCTTCTTTTCGTGTCTGTCATTTGTCATTCTGCCGGGATGGTGCGCACTATATTTGTGATGCCGAGCAAGTGATCAGTTCCGTGGTGTCGCGGGAATTACACACCAAAGTGTGAAGTGCTGGTGTTTCGGTTTCCTCAAGAGGACGAGTAGCGACGGAAATGGATACGTGCAATACGCCGAGAAGACTTTCCACCTACACTGAACTCCAGGGTGAGCTCCTGCTGAAGCATGTGCTGTGCTGTGGTGCAGTACAAACATTCTGCTTAAGAACTTCTGTTGCCGACTGAACGACAAGATCGCGGACGCTAGCGCAAAAACAAAAGAAAGAAAGCTTCAAACGCTGAGCAAGTGAGTCACTGTGTTCACAGCAGCACTGGTGTTCTTTTAGTGCAATAAATCCGTTTAAAGTCATCATAAATGCATTTGTAGTGTTCGATCTGCATGCTTTTAAAAGATAGCTGGCATTATTAAGATGTTTCGCTGCAAAAAAATGGTTTCTTGCCGAGAAGTCACAAAGACAGTCCTAATAACACATGTTTCACTAATCTAGACGTATTAATTCACCAATAAATACTTTACGCGCGGTATCAAAAAGTAAATGGCTCAGGATTGACGTGAACTAGTCCATAAAACAATTTGAGTAATTTTGTGGTGTACTTTTATCTGAATGTGGAGCAACATGCCCTCAAATTTAGAATAAGCGCAATAATTCGAATGGTCGCATCGTTTCCTGCGAAATACAATAAATAGTCCTGACCCCTTCGAGTTTCAGCGTAGTGTGTGAAGGACTGCTTCTAATGGATTTCAAAAAAAAAATTAAAAGTAGTTACTGAAGTGAAAATTTTTCTTACCAACTCACTCTTTTTACAGGCATAGGCTGCAGACACCTCCGTGCACAATAGAACATGGCAGGGGTATTATAATGGCGTCTACGAATGATCAGCCAGTTAGTCGTATAATAATCCTATTTGTTGGTCTTGCTTTGCATTACGCTCTCACAGCGCTTTTTGGCCCATGGCAGTGAAGTTGAATATGGTGTGCATGTTACAACAAAATATTCGTAATGATGCTGTTGGTACGTGACAAAAAGAACATATTTAAAATAAGAACAGGTAAAATTCAAATTTAGCTTTACGTTGAGCCTTTTAGCATGTATTGCATTCTACTGCCCAAAAAATATCCAAAACGAGCTCGTGTGCTTCGTGTGTAATGTTTTGTGCTTATAACTTCACTTCTAAACTGTCCAACTTCTCCTCGTTTGCGTTTGTAGCTGAAAAACGTGAGAGTTAGTTGCATGTGTAGCACATTTAAATCCCTTGCATACACCACAATGTAATCAATGAGGAGTCTACTATTGTCTTATAGATTTATAGTTAGTGCGGTTAATGGTTAGACAAAAAAGTATTCGCGAGCAACAGTGCAAACGACTTTTGTGGCCACCGATATGTTTACTCAAACAACACAGCTTTGCGTTACATGGTCGGCAAACTATGGGGTCATGTCCAAGCACGGGAACAGAAACAGAATACTACGACCCCACAATTTTTGCAGTGACACGGCACTAGACCTGTTCATTGCCTCCGCTTCCGTGCTCTGCGGGCGGCGCGCGGCCGCCCCTGCCCTGTGACGTCACGGCGGCACTCCGCAGGCCTTGAAAGTCTAGGTGGTGTTGGCGCAGAGCGCTACTGGAAAGAGGTCCATTGGAGGAAGAGGCGCAAGAAGCGAAGTACAGTGGTGATCTCGCTAAGGGTGAACACGGGAGCGCGTGGCCGCCGGTACTATCAGAGCAGCCTACCGTGCCCAGCGCGAACTATCACGCATGCGCTGTGCGTGCCGAGCGATATTTTGCTTTCAGCGCGCGCATCGCGTCATCGGAGCGTTTGCTCGTCGTCTTTGTTGCGTCTCGTCTGCTAATGGTACCTTGCTTTGATCCGCGATTCCTGGATTCTCGCATGAAAACGCCCAAATATAAAAATTTAAAGTATGATAACGTCGTAGCGCCTGCGCCACCTTTGAATGACAACCTCAAAGCCTTGAATTGCGTGCTTCAATGTGCATTTCAAATACTTTTTGTAAGCACTTGCAAAAATAAAGTGTTGTTAAAATCTGCGTGATGTTTTGATTGAGTCTGTTTGAAACAAGTGGGCGAGTTACGCTGCTGTGCCGAAACCATTGTATTGGAGCTAAAGAACGAATTACCGCTCACACGGAAACATTTTTAATGTGGATTCTAGTTTCCTTTCATCCCCACAGTGGCTGATAGCTCCACCGCTACACGCGCCAGAAACATAGCAGACGACGCGAAGACGCTGCGATGACGCTGTGCGCGCGCTGAAAGCATAGTCTCGCTAGGCACGCACAGCGCATGCGTGATGGTTCGCGCTTGGCAAGGTAGGCTGCTCTGACAGTACCCACGTCCACATACATACATACAGAAAATAAACAGAAAATAAGGGTTTCACCACTTTCTGACTAAAAAAATTCTTCATCTGGTTCTGTGACCCACCACAACCTCCCCTTTGCTTTCCGAGGTTTTCTTGACTGCCAACCCTTACTTTCTGTCATATTTCACCGAGCCCCTCATTTCTCAATTCTGATTCGCTACATGTATGTATGTATGTATGTATGTATGTATGTATGTATGTATGTATGTATGTATGTATGTATGTATGTATGTATGTATTTATGTATGTACGTATGTACGTATTTATGTATGTATGTATGTACGTATGTATGCAAGTACGTATGTATGCAAGTACGTATGTATGTATGTATTGTGGGGATCGCGACTTTCACGCGAACCCCTTTCTGGCTAGCTTCCCATCGCGGCCGGCGTTGCACAATGCTCCTCGCTCGCGTGAAGGCAGCCATACGGGAGGGCGCCAGCGACCGGAGGGTTTGTTGTCGCAAGGGTGGAGGTAACCCTTTTCCCCTCTGCCTTACCCGAGAACCAGTTCTTCCTCGACACTAACGCCACCGTTCGGCGAGGTGAGGTGGAATGTAGCATGACGAGGGGGCAGTCTCTTGTCCTGGGGATTGCGGTAGCGCGCGGACGTTTCGGCGCGCTGGTCCTGACTTGGGGAACGCGACATAAAGGGACGCGTCCGGGCGAGCTCGGAGACTGCACCCACGCTCGCACGCGCGGCGCCCTGAGAAAATCGGTGAGTCGAACCATCTCGATCTCTAGTGTTGTTTAATGCCTCGCTCCCGATTTTACCGTTATGGCCTACGATAAGTCTGTATGCAGTGTATTTGATTTGCACATTGCAATAAATGCTGCCATTGGTGTTTTGCCCTTGTCGCCTCCTGCCTTTGTCTGTCTCCGCAAACAACGGACTCATCCGCAGCCGGCGCTCGCAAGGCATGTTTGCTGAGCGCGGATGGCTGCGGGGTGGGAAATAACTATTGTGTGAAATGTAGAATCCCACAGTATGTACGTATGTACGTATGAATGGATGTACGTATATACGTGTTTACGTATGTATACGTATGTACGTGTAGCAGCATTGACGAACACGAAGACGACGAAGCACCACTCTGAGGCTCACTGCGCGAGCCTCGTGGCGCGAGCGGTCAGTGCTCTCAGGAACTATGAGCGTTCGGCCAGGCATAGCTGCCGCTAGACCGTCAGTTCAATGCTTTTCTGGTCACGAAACTGCGCCCCGGGGTTGATAAGGGAGAAAATCTCTCGCTAGCGGCGCCACCCGTCGTAGGGGGGCCACAAGCCGCCGCCAGTGCTGGGCATGTATGCGCACTACTGCCGACGTTTCGACGCGATTATGTGCGTGCTGTTCTTCCTGTTACCTTTTCTTAAACGTCTCTGAACGCATCAATGCCACCAGATAAATAAGTCGAAACGGGATCCAGTGTCGACGACGAATGAGAGCTGTTTACTTTGGAACGCACGCGTAGTTTGCTTGGGAGTGCGGGCCTACCTTATAAACAGCAGTGCATTTAAAGTGTTCTCACACCGCGCGATAACGCATTGTGCTAATAATTACCTCATAGGCCAATTATATGCGTACTTACGATGCCTCGAAGCGGTACGTCATAGCTGGCAAGTGTTGAAAGATGATGATCATGCTCCATGTTCCCGGTGCGAGCAGCTACTGCTAGATCTGCTCGACAACGTGTTTATATTTGCGCTTGGCCAAAGGGCGATTATGTTTATGCGGTATGTGAGCTTTCTATTCTGGTAGTGCTGCAAATAGGGGGAGGTTGGTGAACGGAATGGGACACGACTGGGTAGTACAGGAGCAATCACATTGGTTTATATCCGGCTGGTCTCTCGCACGCTGCTACCCAAGTATTCAAATGAAGTGAATGGTCCAGCCAGAAATTGTATTCCTGACCTTTCAATTGAGTTTCCACCCAAATGCGCAGTTGTTTTGGACACACGTTTGTGAGCGCCGATCGCTTTCTTGACGCGGGGACTTTCGACGGCCCGGTTATAGCAGCCGAGTGCTTTCTCGACCGCTCTAAACACGAGTTTCACGTGCCTAACATTTGATTGATCACTGTTCACCCGCCGCTTGAGGTTTTCTTGTGTTTACTGTTTATAGCATTATTAATTACCGGCCGACAACGCATGATTTCCTCCGGAAGGGAAGTACAGCAGCCTAATCTGGAAGTTCCTTTTGATGCCAGGTCAGGCTGCTCGGCTGACTTTGCCACTACCGAGGCACCACATCACACTTTTTTTTTTTGATGCTGGGGGGGGGGGGGTGCGGTTATGATTTAAAGCATGCAATAAATCTTAAATTTGGGGCTAATGATACGCCGCTTAGACGATTCGCGCTGCCTCTTCGCTGGTTGCCTCTGAATCGCTGGCCGGGAACGCGGTTTCGCCTTTGTCAGGTAGGCCTGGAGCCCGTCAAAAATCCTTGGAACGGCATCCGTCCGAAGCCTCGGTCTCTCTCGCTGAAGCGACACGACCACCCCGTTCCCGATGTGCTCGTCGGTTCTTACAACGTCGCTACCATCAAAATACTTTTCGCAAACCCGAACGTTCTTGCGTTCGAAGTTGAAACCGCCAGCTTCCAACCGCGGTATAGCTCTCCCATTTCTCTCGAAGTTCGGCGCTACTTGGGAAACAGAAGAGCGACGCCTTTTCCTTGTTCCTTCGGTATCCGGAGCTGCAGCCCGTCACACAGCATGTCTAAGGCATTGTGCATTCGAGATTCCACGCCGTCCACCTTGAACGCGTGCACTGGCACATGAAGTTCGCGTGACGCTGGTGCAGAAACTTTGGTGGAAGGAATACCGCGAGCTGCCTCCACACAAAGCCTTCGGGCTGCCGCCGCTGCCAGTGCGTTCCTCCGGGCGCTGCGGGGCGATGGCCCCCCTAAGATAGCTTGCGCCGCGTAGCGGCCGTTCTTGGCACCATATCAAGCTCTCCCATAGAGTGACGGAGAAGTTTCGTGACCAGAACGGTATTAAGGCTCTCTGCTTGTATTTTAAATATATGTGTTCCTGTGGTTCGGCGTTTTCATTGCCTCGAGCTGCCACATGCGTGTGCATGTATGTATGTATGTATGTATGTATGTATGTATGTATGTATGTATGTATGTATGTATGTATGTATGTATGTATGTATGTATGTATGTATGTATGTATGTACGTATATAGGTATGTATATATGTACGTATATCCGTATTTACGTATGCATGTACGTATGTATGTATGTATGGTATGTATGCCGCTTTTCTGATGGAGGCGAAAAGCAAAAACGCCCGTGTGTACGAGATTTCGGCCCACGTTACAGATACCCAGATGGTCAAAATTAATCCGGAGCCCTCCACTACGGCGCGCCTCGTCGCCTGCGTTGCGTCGGCGCGTTAAAACCCAAAAATCAATGTATGTATGTATGTATGTATGTATGTATGTATGTATGTATGTATGTATGTATGTATGCATGCATGCATGCACGTATGTATGTATGTATGTATGTATGTATGTATGTATGTATGTATGTATGTATGTATGTATGTATGTATGTATGTATGTATGTATGTATGTATGTTGAAATAAGGGTTGGCAGTCATGAATACCTCGGAAAGCAAAGGGGAGAATGTGGTAGGTCATTGAAGCAGATAAAGATTTCGGTAAGACAGAACGAAAGTGGAGAAGACATGCCCGCCGGGTTGGATCCGAACCCACGACCTCCAGAATATGCGTTTTGTGTGATGACCACTACGCTACCGGCGGGGCTATTTTCCCCTTCACTTTCTGGGGTATTTATGTTAAGGTATTTTTGTTTCCTGCAGCGCCACTCGGACTACTCGGGGGGAAGGGGACCTTCTTTTTAGCCCCCGCGCCGTGACTCGAGTGTCTACGACATGTCGAAGAGTGGTTTAACCCGCTTAAGCTACCTATGGCACCAAGGCTGCCAGAACAGAGGCCCTCGCTGTGCATGTGGCGAATCAGAATGGTAAATGAGGGGCAGGAAACAAGATACCTTAACATAACCAGCAGATACGTAGACGCTGTCGAGTACCGACACGCGGACGGCTTTGCTCTCGCAGTAGTCACTCACCCCATCTCTCCCCCGGTCACTTCCCTCACCGCACGGACATTTTACCCCGAAACGGCGGAAGAGGCGGCAATAGCCCTGACCCTTATCATGAGGCCACAACCACACTTTATAATCACTGATTCGAAGATGGCCGTTCAAAACTTCTATCGCGGTAGCATTTCGGCTAAGGCACTCAAAATTATTTTCCAAAATTCCCCTGCCCAACCAGTCCAAATTGTCTGGACCCAGATCACGGAGCAAAAATATATAGGAGGCGAACGGTCCATTGCGACAAGCGCGGCCTAGCGACCAGATAATGACACAATGAAAACCAAGACGAAGGAGAGGGTAGCGGCACTTGACGGTCGAAATGATAGCGGCCGCAATTCATACCGTGGCTGCGCAAATGCCGATCTCGGCGGCCGCGCAGTTTTTTCACCCGCGGCAGATGCCGCTAGTTTAACCTATG
Source organism: Haemaphysalis longicornis (assembly GCF_048455015.1). Lineage (NCBI taxonomy): Eukaryota > Metazoa > Arthropoda > Arachnida > Ixodida > Ixodidae > Haemaphysalis > Haemaphysalis longicornis. The sequence goes on along the minus strand of NW_027526203.1, from coordinate 440,811,456 downwards.
ACGAACGCTTGTGATTATCTGGCCACGCTAGGAAGCCTCGTTTCTCCTCCTGTCTTATTCTTGCTCCGTGAGCCAGACCCACACTGGGGTGGGAGGCAACGAGGCGACCCACAAAGCAGCACGAGAACTCACGGCCGTGCTGGGCTCGCCGCTGCTCCCTACCTCGGGACTCGGTGGGCTTGCGATCTACTGCTCTCGTACCAAGAAGTTACGGAGCATTAGCGCCTCTCCCGCCGCCGCTATCCCTCTGCCCACACATCCCCCACCAACACCCAGGAGTGCCTATGGCGACTCATTCAGACCAATGCCCTCGCCAGTCGTTCCCTCCCCCACTAGATCTATCCCTCCGAGTTCCCTTCACCCAACTGTCCCCTCTGTGACTCCCTGTGACGCCCATCCACCAACATGCCCACACTGCAGCGAACATCCAACACTGTACCACACCACGTGGGCTTGCCAAAACACACCAGCAGCCCCATTTATTCGCACCCCCACCCTCGAGCAGTGGGAGGCCGCGCTGTGCAGTTCGGATCCTGAGGACCAGTGACAGTTGGTGGACCGGGCACGCAGAACCGCAGCCGCCGCAGGGGCCGCCCGTTTTTAGCCCCCGCGCCGTGACTCGAGTGAGGGAGAAGCCCTCAGTCCAGGGCCTGGACTGAGGGCTTCTCCCGCTTTCAAGCGCGAACCTCTTTCGCTTGAATAAATGTTTCTCCACCACGACCACAACTAGCCCACGCCATGTGGGCCGGTCCTCTTAACCCCTTCTCCCCTCCCCCCATCTTCAGCATCGAGATGTGGGAGGATTAGCTGTGCACCCGGCAACCGGGAGTGTAGCTACTTCTGGTTGACCGAGCCGCCACCGTCGCCGCCAGGCTTCGGCCGGCGGCCACCACGTGTTCCTAGCCAACTTTCTTGTAAAAAAAAGGGACCCCCCCCCCCCCTCTCTCTCTCTCTCTCTCTCTCTCTCTCTCTCTCTCTCTCTCTCTCTCTCTCTCTCTCTCTCTCTCTCTCTCTCTCTCTCTCTCTCTCTTATATCCTATATCCTCACCTAATCATGCAATATCCTGTTTTTTGTTTCGTTGATTTACACGTATTTTTAGTGTCCTTTTAAGTTGTTACTTTTCGTTGCTTTGTTACATGACCATTGTTCGCGATGTCTGTATTTCTACGCCCCCGCCATTAGCTAATACTCTGCAGGGGCGCTGAAGTGAATTTGTCAAGTTCCAGTTTTTTCTTGCACTGCATAGACTGGCTCCAATAAACGCACTTTTCATCGTTCATCCGCGTGATAAGGCGGTATTTATTTTATAAAGCCTGAAAGAAGAAAAATTACCATGCGCGGTTTGCGGCGGCCGCACCAACTAACCGCAGTGACGTAAATACAAGGTGCTACGTGATTGGACGATGTCCAAAATTAGAATTCAAACCAGTTACGGTTTCGGTTCTGTGAAACAACATGCTTGGCATCCGACGTTATCGTTGGATGGGCATTCTCGATATCTCAGTAATTGGCATACCGCGCTTCTGTCATGTTGTCGGCTGTAAAATGCGTCAGATAAGGCTACCAGCACGTAACAATCACTAGCCGAGGCGTACGCAGTGGATGAACGTCCTCCGCGTCACTGCAGACGCTCAAATGCAATGCGCTTTTCCCTCATCTTGGGAGCCTGCCTGCCTGGCCCATGCATGTATCGTAAGAAGCGTGTTCGCATCAGGCCAAGGGTCGGCTGATTCGGTACTGTGCCCGCAAGCAGTCGGTGCTTATGGTAACAGCATGCCAACGAAAAGTCGCTAGCGCGTCAGTCTGCACGCATTCTGCGAACTCGCTCGTGGAGCAATGAACGATACAGCGCAAAAATGCCAATTGAGTATAGAAAACATTGCAAAAAAAAAAAAAAATCAACATAAAAAAACATGCACTATCGGGGTTTCAAACTTGCGACTTGCAAAACAACGTACCTTGCACTCCAGACCACTCGGCCACGAGCCATCGCTGCCAGAGTTCAAAAGGTATATAATGTATAACCAGTTTACATTTTTATTTAGTTTGAGCATTTCAAGCAGCTTAGATTACTATTTCTTGTATAGCTCTTGTGCTGTAAGCGTACTCCGAATTCCCACAATATCTCATGTGTGCATTTCTTAGACGGAAAAGCGTTCGCAAATGTGTGGTCGTGCTGCTGACTTCTGTTCTTGTTCACTCAGCGCAAAAAAGTGCTTCCTGCACCTTGTTTTTACGCTGTGGAGGCGAAAAGCAAAGACGCCCGTGTGTACGAGATTTCGGCGCACGATAAAGATCCCCAGGTGGTCAAAATTAATCCGGAGCCCTCCACTACGGCGCGTCTCATCGCCTGCGTTGCGTCGGCGCGTTAAACCCAACAATCAATCAATCAATGTTTTTACGCTGTACGCTAAAAGTTTCGGTTGATTTTATTTCCTTATTATCTTATTTCCGCCTTCAATTGACCTTAGATTTTTCTACTAGCGTACCAGTCAGCGAGGCGTCGCATGTGCGCTTGTGTGGAGTGACTTGGACTTACAGCTTGATACAGTCTACAAACTAACAACTAAAGGCACGCTCTTCCTGACACAAACATGTGGTGGCTTAGTTTCGACTGAACTAACCAATTGCGACGTCCCGCGCCGGCGGCCGGCCGCCTAAACGCTCGGCCGACTGATTCTGTCGGAGAGTCGGCGAGCCGGGCAGATGGCGTAGTCAAGCCACGCCATCTTTTTTTGACGTCACACGAAACGTCATAGAAATCGGCAAGGAGGATGCAGGGAGGAGGGCAGCATTTTCGAATTGAGTTTTCTACTGAATAAAGTCGCGTAAACGCAGCGAGAGGGGTCGAAACATGGCCCAGAGACACCACGCTACAATTTGCGCTATTAATCAAATCACTTCAGTGTATCTTTAAGGAAACAATAAATGATGATGAAAATGGTGGAGCAATTCGGCTTCGTGCAATAGGTGTTCATTCACTTCTACTTGTGCGACATTGTTGTAGCAGCCGGTCTCCATTTTAATTATCATTTGTTCATATCTCACAACTAAGTCTTTAAAAAGCGTTCAATTATAATTATTTTATGGTGAACTAGTTAGTGATTGCGCAGGTTTTCTGAGCTATGTTTTCGCAGACAACTAGGGGAGCATGGGTAGATAAACCTCGGAAAACTAAATTAAGAGCTTTTTTTTTTGTTTTGAAGAGGTTCCCGGGCACGTAATAAGAGCACTTTATGGCAAAAATTGCCCCTGCAAACACACATACAAGAGAAGGCGAGAAAAGCGATATCGTATACCGAAAAGCAGGAAGCAGCACCCCCCCCTCCCCCCCTCCCTCCACGTTTTTTAAAGGTGTCGCCACCGTATGCTGTCCCGTCATGCTTACTATGAAGGCGTACGATCAGTGCCATAAAGTTGGTAATATGCGCAAGGGAAGTGTGCCGCTTCAGTCGCGCGCCATCGTGGAAGCCACCACACCAGCTGACAGTGCTTGGCCTTGATTGCGACATGACTTTTAAGTGCGAATGCACTTTATAAGCGACCCCAAACCATCCACCGCCGGCGGCGGCGGCGTCCGCAGTGCTCCTCTATATTTAAAAAAGAAACAGCATCCGGCGCCAGGTTTCGATCCGAGGACTTTGCGGCCGCAGCGCGACCCTCTACCGACCAAGCCACGGACGCGACGGTGATATCAGTGTTAGTGACGCGCCTTATATCTTTAACGCATTCAAACTACGTCGTCAGCGGCGTGCGTTGGCGACTCAGCGGCGTTATAGCGGCTTGATAACTGCGTGGTGTACACGTGATACTACAAACCCGATGGAAGAGATGGAAGAGAAGGCGGCGAGGCGGTGGGCTGCGGGGGCCGAGCGCAAGCGCCGCAAGCGGGCCGACAACCGTGCATTCGCACTTTCACATTCTCCCCCTCGGGGAAATGTCTTGTTTAAATTGCACGAAGCTATTGGCGAGAAAAAAGTTTTGGTTATCCTCTTATGGTTATAAAATAACTTTAAATAGTCCGTTAACAATGTTACAATTTTTGCAGCCGCAGGCAACTTTTATGATTGCTTGCAAGCTGCGCCAAGTAAAAACGGAACGCTTTTCAGCGCTACACGATGCCACGCTCGCAAGCGCGGCTGACCTAACTGTAGCGCCAGATTTCCCTTGAAATGATTCAGTATGAACCTATATTATCACTGTCATGCCTACTTAATGTTAGATCAATAAAGTTCCTGCCAGGATGGCCGAGAAAAAAAAAAGCCAGGATGGCCGAGTGGTCCAAGGCGCCAGATTTAAGCTCTGGTCCTCGCAAGAGGGCGTGGGTTCGAACCCCACTTCTGGCATATCTGTTTTTTTTTTTTTGCATTTAACAATGACAAGCAGCTTTTTTTTTTTTTGCGAAAAGGCCTTTGTGCGACTCGGAGGAGAGAGGTAAGGGAGGAAAAGGTCAACGCAATGTGTTAGCGCAATCTTGAAGCGGCGAAACGCTTTGGCGTTGCAATAGTGCGTTGAATGGCTGAATGACTTCTTGTTTTAACTGATAGCTTGCACTATTCAAAAGCTGTTCCGACTTTTGTTTCACGGTGATCGATGCTTTGTTTTTTTCACAAATAATTAGTTAAAGCTGTCCTTTCTCTCTGTGTTGGTGGTGACGAAGCCAAGGCAGATTCGAAAATGTTTTTCCTAATTAGCGTAATTAGGCGCCACTTACAGAGTGTAATTTCTAATTAGGGCACATTCTAGTTCGTTCAGTTCACTGCGCAGGCACGACGCTCGTATCCTGGCTTTCGCCTCCGCCGTCCAGCGAGCCACGCCATATCCTTTCCGCACTCCCGTGGTCGCGCTTGCGCCCAATTCTATCCCCAAGCGAGCGCACCGCTCCTGGCTGCTGGCGTCGTGGTTTGCGGTTGGCGGTGACGACGTCCTTCCGCGGACGCTTGATGACGAGCACGGCAAATAACCCGGCAACTGCGGGCGGCTGGCGCCCACGGAAAATCACTCAGTACAGTAACGCTGTCGCGTTAAACGTTCTTATTAGCGTTCGGGAGTTCGAATGTATGAAATGCACAGATATAGTGAACCCCTGCAGTGGTCGGGAGGGGCAAGGGTAGAATGGTAGAAGAATTCTGGACGGGGTCTACAAAAAGTTGTTGCGAAGAAAGCTGCAAATTTCGCCCTCTTGTCCTTTGGCGCTCTTCTCCCGATGCACAAATTCATGGATGCAACACTGAAGTGGGCAGACGGTGGACAGCATTTGTGGATTTGTATTGACGTTCTAGTTTCCGTCTGGAATCCTTGAATCCACTTTATCTCCGTGCATTAATGACGACAAATTCAACAATGCCCGTATGACTGAATGCCTGAATACACATGGTCCGTGTCAAAGTGCGTTTTTTTTTTTTTTTGCATGCGCCGAAGACAAAAGATTACCGAAACAACCCACACAGAAGCATGATGATTTAATTATCCGGATGGAATTTTTTGAAGTCACTGATTTTGCTCTGCCTGGAGCACTTTATGAGTAATTTAACGCGCTCAAAGGGCGCGGGCGCTTCATTCCACTCCACCCCTGAGTCACTCCCATCGTGGGCGCGTGCGCGTTGTCTGCGGGCCCCGCAACTATGGCGGCGGCCGGTGCTCGCGCGCCCCCTCACGGCGCAGGCATGCAGGAGGGGACGCCCTATCGAAGGTGCTCTTTGGCGCCGCTTGAGACCCATTTCTAGGAAGGCCGACGCTGCGGGCACAGCGGCGGAGCCCTAGACACGAGCCGATTTCTTTCCTGCTTTCGAGACCCGCTAAGGACCGCGCTTTGGCAGCGAGGGGTCGCTGCGTCGAGCCACTCCACCTTGAACGTAAACAGTGGAAGAACGCCGTCTCTCCAGTATTTGTTCCCGAGTCACTGCTGTCTGGCTTCGTTCGGGATCACTTGAGCCCCGCAGCCCCGGCTGTGTGCGGCCGCGAGCCAGTTCACGGACGCTCTCAAACACAGCCTCCTCCTCCTCGGTTTGAGCGGCTTTCTGCGATGCGGCAGATTTTACCTGCCTCTGTCGCATGTTTGCGCTGTTCGGATCTGCCGTGCAGAGTTGCGCGCTCGCGTCCGCGGAGGCAAGTGGGTGGTGTCTCGAGTCTGTGACATTTAGAGCACTGGCCAGAAAGGTACCTTACCTTGGCGCTTGCGCCGTGACCAACACGCGAATCTGGCAAGATGAGGCACTGAAGAATTGCCCGAGAAGAGTGCTGTTCAAGAACGTGTGTATGCGTCGTCATACGAATGAGTGCAAATTCAGGAACTTTACACACCTCAAAAGCAACAGAAAGCTACTGACACGAGCAATATGGCCGCCTGACAAATTTTCTGACCAGCAGAGACAGGGTGCGCAAACCGGACAGTCGTGACGGGGGGAGGGGGGGGTAACCAAACATGTGCCACTCAGTATATAAACCACTAAGTAAAAAGATAAAGAGAACTTCGCGCTTTAGCATAACGACATTACATTAAAGCGCGCGGCTCTATTAAAGAGGCTGTGTGGACAAAATACAGGTTTGGTTGATTAATAAAACTGCTTTGTCCCAATATCAATGATAATTTTACCTAAAAAAATAATGTGTTTATCAGAAAAAATATGAATCAACAGCAGTTCCCGATTTTCCGCGACATCTCTATGACACCGACCAAAACCACCACCTAGGAACATGACTTGGCGATTGTAGTGGCTGATCGCTTGACTTGAATTCTAACGTGGATTCTCACACAATATAACTAGGTACGTTATACAGCGAAGCTGTCCATGGGTAGGGCAAACCGTCTACGTGTCAGCGAGTAGAAAACTCTCCGAAGCATGCAGCGCGCATTCGCGAAAGGAACCGAGTGCGAGGGTCGCCAAGCCACAAAGGGAGAGTTGGGGTGTCTCACAACGATGCTGCGAGAAGCGGCGGTGAGAGAACGAGAGCACGCCCGTGCCACCGAATGTAACCGTCGCCGTCACGTGAACGGTTATTGCACAAGTACACATACTGGCAAGAGAAATATGCAGATGGGATAATGTAAACCCTACGAAAACGGTGTGAATCTAAGATGGCTTCCACTCAAGATAAACAGCATAAACGGAATGTTCACGTGTAAAGATATGGTTAAATAAAAAAAGCAATAAGAAAGAAGGACAAAGAGTTGTGTTGCTCGTGCATCATGCCGAAATGACAACGTAAAAGTCAGTCGTACATCATGAAGACAAGAATGAAATGGAAAAGCTCACGGTCATGCTTGCGAAAGAGAGTCGGGAAATCATTAAATATATCTGAGTATTCACAGTACCAGTTGCACAAACTGGGGCACAAGGAATCCACGCCGACATTTTGGATTATGAAAAGCATCGTGTTTTGAGGTGAACTTTCGTGGCACATTGAGTGGAACACATTGTACTAGTACCACTGCATGCACAAGACACTGAGCCGTGAATAATTTTGAACAGGTAGATGAGTTTCACCGTATTCCGCCTGGAGATTAATCGTGGTAGCGTCAACGCAGAAGATGATCCCGAGGTGTTATTACTGGTGAAGCGATGGTTAAAGATAGATATAAACTTATTTTGGACCCTGTCTATAAGCATATACTGTTAACTTTTCACGTTCTATTCCAAACAACACAAGCATATTTAAGCTTCGGGGGACAAATAGTAGTGTAGAGCTTCAGGAGAGAATTAGGTTCTTTGAACTCTTTCGATATCCGGCACACAACACCAAGGGATCTTAGAGATAGTAATTAACCGGATATGCGACGAGAAGCCAGCTTGCTGGCAAAATTGACACCGAGGTCATTATCCTCGGCCACATGAGGTTACTCGTCCCCATTAATAATAATAATAATAATAATAATAATAATAATAATAATAATAATAATAATAATAATAATAATAATAATAATAATAATAATAATAATAATAATAATAATACCAACTTTACTTTTACGATGTGCGGTAAAGCGGAGACAAGAAAAACGAATGCTGACTCATTCCCACCGCTTGCCGCGCTATCATCATGGGAAAAAGTAAACGGGGGCGCTCTATAACTGAGCATCCCACCTTTCAGCTATCCCCGGAAGTGGCAGGAAAGCTCCTCGGCACGGGAGTAACGCGCGACGGGCATTGTCCGGGAAATCGCGTTTTACTCCATCAGTCGGACGAACTGTATATATAGCAGGGTAGCATAGCCAGCGGCTCGATTGCGAATTATGGCAATCCACCAGGCTCCGAAGGTACATGGAGACGTGGTTCACCAGTTCTGAGCGGGGGCCCTCGGCGCCACGACACGGCGACCCGAGCGCGCTCTTCGTCTATTCATGAGCTCGTCGGCCGCAGCCACGCTGCTGCGAAGACGTATGCGCCGCGACCAGTGCGACCAGGCCCACGATTTTTCTCCCGGCCAGCGCAAAAAGCGGCCATTTGTGGGCGCTTTGATTCGCGCGCAGCGTGGTAAGGCCGTGTTTGCGCTGCAGCGGCGGGGGAGCGGGCAACAGGTTCGCCGACTGAACGATGGCCGCCCGCTCGCCGTGAGACGAAAAAGCGCGTCTCAATTAATTAAATCAAGCGTGCGCTCCGGCCGGATGCGCAGTGCGGGGGGGGGAGAAATAAATTGCCCGAGTCGTGGATGGCAAGTTAAGCGCGATCGGCGCCGTAATTACGCCTGGCCGCGGGCTGACCTCGGAAGTGGACATCGCCCGCCCCTGCAGCGCCGCCCCCCGCGAGCCCCGCTGTCGCCACTCTTTAACTCCTCCGCTCACTGCCGAGGAGCGAGAAGAACTGCCCTGCTGCCGCTGTTGGCGCGGGAGGATTTACTGTCGCCTCGCCACCTCCGCTGACCGCGCGCACAACGGTCCGCCGAACGCCAGACAGTGTGCCGCCAGGCGGGACAGCGCACACGCGTCTCGTTGCTGCCGCAGTGTAGCGCAGTGCTTTGCCCGCTCGGCGCACCAGCCGGCCCCCCGTACGCAGCGGAATGTCTCGTTTGAAGCTGTCGTGAGAGTATTTCTTTGGCTATATTTCGAGGCACCGTCGCCCTATTCAAAATCATCACGAGGGCTGCCACAATCCTTGATGGCCACAGCTGAGTCAAATATTATGCCTTAAAAGGCAGCACTTAGGAAAAATTAAACACTAGCTCGCTAAATAGGCGCATAACATCGCGTTCCACTGGTACGCATTCGCGTAAAGAACCAAAGTGTCCTACCAACGCACGACCGGATGCGGAAATTGGTTCTATAAGTTAGTGTTCCCAACCGAGCTTGACATCTATCATTGTTCAGTGGTAACTTTTCCCTGGCACCCTTCGGAACATGGGACAAGCTGGACCAAGCGGAAGCAGCCGGAATTAATCCTCTTCGTAGTGATGGTGTGTTGGTGCGATCCCTGAAAGTGTTATTTTTCTAATTTAAGTTCGCTCTTCAGCACTAACATTCGCAGAACTTTCCCCGAATGCTGTATTGTCAAAAACAAGACTGCTATTGTCGGGAAGTGCGAACTTCAGTCGAAAGGAGTAAGCCATGCGCTGTATATATATAAAAAAATTGGCCGCGTATCTGCTCACTTCGTTGCAAATGTCGACGAAAAACGATGGTCGTCTGGCGCCCCTGCCAAGTAAATGCCTCCCTTCTCTTTTCCGCTCACCTCTCATGCCATTCCTCGCCCGTCTCGCTCTTCCCAAGGTAAAAAAACACTCTAGCGGTTCGCTCAAGTCAATTTAAATTTACCGCGTTCCATTGCTACACGTCGAATACCTCGATGTCAGCGCTGCCGTACGCCGGATACGCGCGTGAATTGAGGCACCCTACTTGCTCCACGGGCAGTCCAAGCGGAAGGTGAAAACCTTATAGTGGAAGCTTTAGTAACTGCTGCCGTTTGACTTTGTAAAATTCCGCTAGGGAAACCGCGGCCGACCGCTTTCGTAAGTTTGTGGGCGTATCTTTCATTAAATCAACCATACGTGTATTTTTAATAAAGAAAGTACTACGCACATCCCTTATTTATTGATTTGTTGCCTCAGATAAGCGTGATGTTTTGTTTTGGTTAAATAATGTTGAAAGTATGAACATTACCACCGGTCCTAGCCGTTATGTTTGGCTGTGGGTATGTGAGTGAGTGAGTGAGTGTGAGTGAGTGAGTGAGTGAGTGAGTGAGTGAGTGAGTGAGTGCTGGGGAGTTCACCAGCATACAACCCAGTCTGAGGGAAGGGGAGAAGGGGAATGAAAAGAGATATGTGAGAATAAATGGGGACTGAGAAAGAGGGAGAGAGAAAAAGAAAGAGAGAAGGAGTGCGTAAGGCTGGCCGGCAGGCATTGGGCTACAGCCATTGTATGAGGTTGGTCTCTTCGAGGAAGGCCAGGACAAGTTGGAATGCTTCCCGCCCTGGGCAGTCAGCACAAGTGGGTGACGACCGGCGGCCTTGTCGGTGCAAGCGGGCCGCCACGTTGCAGGAATCGAACCGCATGCGGAGGGGAGGAGTATGGAGCGGGCGTCCCTGTCGATGCGGCCAGGCAGGACCTGTGGAGCTTGGCCGCTGATGACTCTGGGGTCCGGGTGCATCGTCTACACCTCCCGCGCGCCTGTGGGTATATAAACCTATTGTGCAGCATTTGTTTCACTTTGGCCGGGTGGCTGGCTGAATCGAGGGACAGACAGACAGACAGACAGACAGACAGACAGACAGACAGACAGACAGACAGACAGACAGACAGACAGACAGACCAAAATTTTCGCGTTCAAGTAGCGCACGAAAGTCTATCGTCTTTAAAGGAGTACTGGCACGAAATGTTTGTGTTACGTTTTTTTCGCGGCTATATAAGTGACTACGAGCCCACTAATCATAGAAGGGCACATTAGATGGTCGAACGCAGCATAAATAATCACTTACAACACCGTTTATTTGTGTCAGTTTCGGTTTCGGTGAAGCGAACACCGAGGAAGGCGTACTTGACGGGAAGGCGTACTTGACGTCACTGTTCTCGCCGCACCACAACCTATGCCGGTCTGGGCGCTTGCGCACGCGCCAGAACGGCCCGACCGGACGTAATCGCACGTGACATCAGTCCCAGAAACTGTGACGTAGTGCACAAGACGGAAAAGCACGCGCCAACAGCACCGCGGCCGCTTCGATAGGTCACGGGAGCCCTGACGTCGGCCGTTCGGGTCGAAACGCGGATGACGTCATGAGCTTGCTCGATGGTGCGGATGAGCTTTTTCTTGCGCGCAAAGATTAAAATTGATTTAAAATATGTTCTACTGAACGGTTACGGTTTAAACTTCCCATGGGGTATCTCCATATACAAAGGAAGCTTTCTACATAGTTATCTGAGCTTTGAAATTTGGTGTCAGTACTCCTTTAAAAGTTACGAAAATAGGAAAATTTCTTCCTTAATTTAGTCGCAACTGTTTGATAAATGCGGAAACTGCGCCGCAACACACCCAGCTTTTAATGTTGGCTTTATCCATATGACCCCACTTGAAACGCTATATGCCGGGCCCCTAGAAGTCAGTTAGATCAATATACACACATGAATTGATGAAAAGCATTTCTTGGGGCTGATTAAAGAGCGCGATAAAGCCTTTTACTTTACTGAAAACGCTATACACCGATGATGATGATGATTGCTATTGGTTTCCCCTTTGAAGCGGGGTGATGACAAGTCATCTTTTCAAAAAGGACTAATATAACCATGTTTTACACTCTTGGTTTAATACTAGCGCTGCTTAGGGCAGGCACTAAAGCTTATTAGGCACGAAATACTTTTTTTTTTGCCCTGTTACAGGTGGTAACTGTCCTAGGCAATATTCCCCTCTCTGCTCTTCGTCCACCAGCATTCTAATCTTCTTTTCGTCCCCTCGACAGCCTTGAAGTTAACTTCCCCTGTGATACCCTTAAATCCTAGGGCTTCTGGAAGCCCAATATTCCCTTCATGTAGATTTGGATGGATACCCTCACATTCTAACACTATGTGCCGCATAGTTTCTGTTTCTTTTCCGCAGACCACGCATACCCCATCATTTTGTGGGGTATGCGTGGGTATACGCAGACCACGCATACCCCCTCAAAAAGCAAAGCACTGCCCTGGGAATTATCGTAGAAAGTTTCCTTTCTGATGTTCAATTTCTCAGCCCTGTGCATCTCTAACGACGTTTTAGCTTCCATTTTTTCCCTCCATTTATTCGTTTCAATCTGCCTTGCCTCTTTTTTGGTTGCCTTGGCTGTTTTGGATTCTCCACTGTTCTTTCCGTATTTCATCGTTAGCCTTCTAGTCTTTCTTAACCACTGTGTGTCCACGCTTTTCAAGTATAGGTACCTAAAAACCTTAGCTGCCCACCTTCGTTGATCCATTGCCCTCAACCTCATCTCAAAGCATATTTTACTCTGAGCTTCTCTAACTTCAAACGACGCCCAGCCCATATCTTCCTGAACTGCTTCGTTAGTTGTTTTTCCATGCGCGCCTAAGGCCAAACGTCCTACCGTTCTCTGGTTTACTTCAAGGCCTGATAGGACGTCTGATTCTAAGCAGAGTACAGCATTCGCAAACGTGAGACCCGGAACCATTACTCCTTTCCACATTCCTCTTACTACTTCATATTTGTT
>NW_027526203.1:440707186-440798737 GCF_048455015.1 Haemaphysalis longicornis | reverse complement strand
CTGGCGCGTTCAAATACCAGCGCTTAATACCAATGGCGCACAATTTTTATATTTGTAACAAAACAGAAAGATCCTACAACATGCACATAAATACTACCAATGAATTAGATTATTTGGTCACCCTGAATAATTTGTTAGCTGTCACCTTATCGAATGTGTTAGCCACACTTTAGTTAAAAGTAAGCTTTAGTTAACGCTCAGTCACGGCATTATTGCTCTGACCACTGCAATTCCTTTTGCGATAGCTATACCGGATGTGTGCATTACAATCAGTATGTCATCGTACCGCCTGGCCCCCGGCCATCGTTCCGTGTGCTACATTGCGGAATCTTATAACAGATATGCTGTTACAAAATGAATGGGAAATTTGACGCGCGGAGCATGAGATAGGACTTTTTTGGGTAGACGCTCTTTAATTCGTCCACAGCAGTACTCCGGAACGAGTAGCAGTAGAAGTAATGTAGCGAGTTGGACAGTCAGTAGAAGTGCACCTTCGAGAAAAAGCAGATCTGAAAGAGACAAAACTGCAGAACAAGCAGAAAAGATGATCGCTGGGCGAATGGGACAGTGTGAGGTACCGGCCTGCCTTTCTGCACGTGTAATCTGCTTTATTACTGTTTCTGCTTCCAAGACAAGGTCGAGGGCTGCAGTTTCTTGCCAAGAGATTAAGTGCGCACCTTAACAGTTTTCCCTGACATATCTGTTGTTACTTGTATCTGTAAAAAACGGAACTTGTCCACTGTACTGCCATCAAAAACTGACCACGGAACTCACTTCCTTCGCAGGATGGCACGTTTGGTTGTGAAGGGCAGGGCAAAGAAAAGTATAGAGCAATATCCACGTTTTCGTGATTTTGTGTACTTATTAGGTTTTACTGGCTTTTTGCGTAATATTTTAAACCAACGTGACGCGCCTTTTCTTTTTGGTTGTTTTCCGTGTAAACCATAGGTCGGCGTACTCACTCGTGAGTACACTCATTTGTACTCATTTGTACTCAAACTCACGAGTGAGTACGATGATGAGTGATCACACACCCAGAAAAAAACAGTGAGTACGATGACGAGTGAGTACAGGGGTAAGTCCACTACTCGTGAGTACAGTACTCATGAGTACACTACTCATGAGTATGAGTACTCATGAGTACAGTATTCATGAGTATGAGTACTCATGAGTTTGAGTACTAATGAGTATGAGTACTCATGAGTACACAGTACTCATGAGTACACAGTACTCATGAATACACAGTACTCATGAGTACATAGTACTCATGAGTATACAGTACTGATGAGTACACCGTACTCATGAATACACAGTACTCATGAGTACACAGTACTCATGAGTATACAGTACTCATGAGTACACAGCACTCATGAGTACAATACTCATGAATACTGTGTAATCATGAGTACTGTGTATTCATGAGTATATGCACTCCTGAGTACAGTGGGGCAAACAAGTTTTATCACGAGCTCGAGTCCGGACGCGCGTGTACGAGTCGCAAACATTTAGCGGTGCCACTGTGCAGCTTAACTGTCAAGGATGGTAAAATTAGGCAACGAAAACTGCACCTCCCTCCTTTCCCGGTCCCTGTTTGGCGCTGTAAGCGTTTTTCGGCGGTCGCTCGCAAAGGGGTCACGGTGAAGAGGGAAAAAGGAGGGGGTGAGGGCCCGGCGGGAAACGCGGCCGCAGTTGCTCTTCTCTGATGGGACTTGTTGACTGCCGCAGTTATTTTTGTTGCCGCGGCCTGTGAACGCGTGGCGGCTTCATTGCGCTTGCTCCCTTCCAATTGTTTTAGGGGAGAGGTGGTGGAGGCTGCTAACAACGCACGAACTAGGCGTACTGAAGTCCCTCTTTTTCGGTCTTCAGAAGTTTCCGTAGACGCATGTCACGCTGTGTAGTCGTTTCGTGAGCCGAACCGCTCATTTCAACTGTCGCAGTTAATTTACGTAACTCGCGTCAAACCGACTGCGTGGTTTGTAACGTTCGCTGTGCGTATTCAAGCGACAGTTTGGCTGATGTACGTGCGCCCATATGATTTTATTAGGTTCCCGTTTTGAAACATTTTGCTCAGGTTCGCTCAGGTTCGCTAGTGGTCTCGTGTAGTGCCATTTACAAGTGCCCCACCGTGCACTACGGCGTGCAGGCGCGGTGGTGGAATTTGCCTCAGTAATGGAAATAAAATATCCGAGTACACCTAAGCACGTTTGTGAGTTGTGAATCGGACATCATAATATCCAGTTCAACGCGTGCGGCGCCTTGTTTAGCCTCGCATATTTCGTCGAAGAGCTCTGTCATCTTGCCGCTGGAGGAGCGTTTTGCTTTCGAATGGCTTTACTTTCGAGTGGCAACCCGATTCGCCGCTTCTCGTTTATGCCACTGTGTAATGAGGGCGCTGACGATGATGGCGAATTTCGGTGGTTGTTATTCCCCTACCTTCACTACTGTTTACAGGCGGGGCGACCACCCCTCGCTTGCAACTATACCGCCGAGTTTAAGCTCGCACTGTGAGAGGCCTCGAGAAGGAATTGTTTCGAATTGATGGACGCCACCGCCAGACGCCGCTTAAGCTCGCTTAAGCTCGCATCTTGGAACGTCTCGTAAAACATGTAGATTGCACATAGTACGACGTCACCGCACTTTTTGATTGATCGCTGTCAGCTTCATCCGCGTTGCTCGAGATAAGAGCTGCAGATTTCCACTGTGCAACCAACCCACCAACACGGCAATGCAGTGACGTCAGTGAAAGCTATCATGCCTCCGAAAAACGCTTCTACAAACTTTGTTCTCGAGTACACAAAGCACGGCAGAGCAGTTCTACGCTGCTGTACCGGCACCAACTGGGTGCCCTGCGGCCCTCGACTGCGACCGATACCCTCTCCACGCCCCCCCCCCCCCCCCCGAACACACACACACACACACACACACACACACACACACACACACTGTTGGAACTGGGCCATTCTAGCTCAGTCACCACTGTTCGATTCACTTCACTTTATTTCCTTAAAGACCCCACAGAGGGGTGTTACATAAGGGGCGCGTTGTACAACATAGATACAAAAGCCACAGGTTAACAATACAGATGCATAGATGTTGCGACGTTGCCCTGCTCAGTCCGCCATCGACGCGGAGCAGAGGAGAGCGATGAAGTTGTCGAGCCGACGGTGATTTTAAGCTGCATTCATATACAATATATACAAAGCTAGCAAGAGCGTTACATGGCTCGCACAAAGGCACTTCTCAACTCAGTGCCTCCGATGAAATGCCGCCGCACAGCCGCTGCTTCAGAGCTGGTTTTATACCCCCGGGGTTCCGCCGCAGCCGCGTGCAGTTCGAATCTTTCCAATCAGGACTATCACTGGCCGCAGTTTGAATCCGGCGAATGCAGGCGAAGTGATTGCGTCAGCCGAGCCACGAATGGGAAAGGGGAGGTGACTCAGCGGCGCCGTCTCCAGAGTCTACTCGTCGCTGCGTGTCTTTTGCGGGCCGGTCGTCCCAAGCATGATTTGGTGCCGCCGTCTCGATGGGAAAAGGAGAGTAGACTCGGCGGCGCCGTGTGCCGCCAGTTGCGGCACGTCTGCCGCGGGCTGGCTGACCGAGGCGCGAATCGGGCCCACCGTCGGCGCGTCACCAGGTGCAGCAAATTTGCAGCAAATGGGTGCTCTGGGTAACCGCACACACACGAATAGAAAAATTAGTAAGATCAGACCTGTGTGGGTTTTGGCCTAGCTGTTAACGGAAATAGACACAACGACGCATAGCGCCCGTCCTGTCCCTTTTTCGCGGCGGGACCTCACTCTTTGGCTTTTCGCGCGCTAGCCGGTTTTCGCCTTTCTGTTTATATCTTAATTTGCGGGCTGGCGGCGGTTGCGAGGGGTACGGTTGCGCAATGTTCGCAGAATTCGGAACAGCGGCGGCAGCGTCTCTTTCCACATGGTTTTAAAGACGATAGTCTTTCTTTGGCCACTTCAGCGCGACAGTGTTGGCCTGTCAGTCTGTCTGTCTGTGTCCGTCATAAAGATAATTCATTATTGCAACTTAATATCACGCCCCGCTGTACACATGGGAGCTACTGGGGTCGCCGTTAAGTAGCTTCATGTACATAATGCGCCCTCTCTAGAACTGGCCAACTGCCCCGCGATTCAGCCGCGATTCAGCCCCCGATTCAGAACGCGAGTGCGTACGTCCCGTTTCGCTCTCTCCCGTGTACGTGCCTTGGCGCAGTGGGAAGCCCTACGACAATGCACCGTGTAAGACGTTTTCTTCTCGGGCTCCTCTGTCCTGATGTATATGTAATCTCAGTATTTCTAATTAGTTAGACATTTTATTTTTTTCTGTTTAGCCTTTCATTCGAGCCAAGACCTAGCTAAGATGTTGCAGTCGACAGGATCATGATTTAAGGCCACGGGAGGACGAACGGACGAACCACCTGGACGGACCGCACCACGACTACGAGAGTGCAGCACGCAGACATGGGGCACCGACGCACTCCACGCCAGCGGTGGTCGACACAGTGCTGACTTCAACGGAACGCTACGTCCTATGCTCTACGAAGAAACAGCAGTTCGTGAGCGCACTACGATTACAAGGTCTACCCTGCTCTGGCCGTAAGGACGACATCATCTTGCGTCTTCTAGAGGACAACGAAGAACGTCGCCATCTCTCCAAACGAACGAATGTGCCAACGCTACTTCAGGCTGCCTCCGACAACAAACGGCAGAGGACCCTGCAAGCAGCGCTGTTTGAGAGCAGAAGGCTGCGTGATGAACGAGAAAGTTTTCTGAGACAACTGGCGATAGTCGGCCGCCCGTTTTCCACGGTGCCTGGACTGCACGAGATCTGAGCACAGGCAGAATGCACGACGCACGCACATGAACGAGACGACGCATGCAAAATTGTGATTGCGTGCTCACCGGACCTTTCCCAGGTAATCGCCACGATTACGGAGACGCATCGAAGGTCAGTGCATTTCTGGCGAGATTACGAACACACGTTGCTCTGCTACATCGCCCACGAGCTACATCGCCCACGCGCTGATCATTCCAGCAACGAGCAACGAGACGCGCAACGTACGCAGGGCGCACGAGCCAGAAGGCACCACGTTCCTGGCACCCGCTCTTCCGCTACAGACGTACACGAACGGAACGCTGAGAGCTGGGAACGCAACGGAGCCGGTACGTACATTTTCCGCACGTGCACTCCCGGCGCGGGTCCACGCAACCAACGACATCGCATCCGGATTGGTAGATATGGCCACGACAAGCGAGCAAGACGCACGGCGCCCGAAATGCACCATACGTGGCGAACGACCGCACCCCAATTATAGGGGAGTTTCCTAGATAAAACGAGACGCACAGCGCACGAAACGCACCAGAAGTGACGAACGACATCCAACTTGAACCAGGAGCTGACCACGGAGAACGAAATGCACAACGCACGGAACGCCACCAAGCCGCAGCACACACGGAGGAAACTGCTGTTCGCGACATCCTCCGCTCCCACTACAGGTGCTATCCGGACTTGGCCAGCGAATGTTACAACCGCAGAAATCACCTGGCCACAAGCAACAAAAGACCCAGCGCACGCGGTTCAACCCTACCGGAAAGTACGAGCTCTCCGACACCCGCGGCTCCCGCCCGAGTCCAGCGGACGAACGACATGACACTCGTGCGAGTAGGTCCGTCAACGAGCAACGACACGGCCAGCGCATGCGGCATGTCCGAGCCAGAATTAACAAGATCACCGGCACCCGCGCTCCGATCGAGACTCACAAGACAAACACCATTTCGTACAAGAGGACGCAACCGCGAGCAAGCGGACTCGCGATAAACGGATCCTGCTTGTATGGGAGACATAGCGATTATAGCATTCTCGAAACAACGGGCAAAAGACGAGGTCTTGAGCGACGACACGGACACGGTAAGAACGGCAACGAATGAAGCCGATCCAGACGAAGCATCGAATGCCCTGACGATGAAGCCACGCTTGCGACGCCGAGGAATGTGGGACCGAACGGACGGCACGAACTACGCCTGCTTCCCCACCACAACGGTTTCACTTCCGAAACAACCACGGCGACTGCGAGCACGGAGCCGCAACGACTTTGACCGATCAGCCATGTCACCCTACGAAAACGCCCCGCTAGCGCACACTAAACGAAAAGCCAAACGGCTCCCGCACCATACGCAACGCACGCGTCAATTCAAGCAACGTCCTCAACGCGCCGAACTATGCCATCCCTACACAGCGCAGCTCGCCACCGGACAAACCAGACGTCTACGCCCCCACATGCATCAAGGACGCGACGAGCTACACGAACACAATCGCCGATGGAAGCGGCGCAATCAACGCAACGCCGTAAACACTGTCAAGTTCAGGTCTGACGAAGTGAATCCCACGGCACACACACAATGAAAATCAAGTAGATTTGAAATTCACCGAAACTCAACGAGACGAACACCCTCTTAACGAAGTTTGTAGTATCTGGAACAACAAAAAACAAACGCCAGCATCGAGCATCTGTGAACAAGCGGACAGTGATCTGGATACGAACGGACGCCAATCTACGCGAACGCTTCATTGTGCCTGGGGGCAGGCGTATTTCGGATTCAGAGCAGGATTAGGATACGTATCAGCGCGCCCGGAAACGAAAACGGACGACAAAAGCTGCCACCCGAAGACACGCAGAAAAACGCAGTTTACGGCCTAGGCCGCACTGACAAGCCCCGAGCTCCCCTGAGCCCGACCCGGCCTGAGAACAAGACGAGACGCCAGGCGCAACGCGAGTGCTTACGTCCCGTTTCGCTTTCTCACATGTACAGTGTACTAGCCTTCGCAAAGTAAGTCGCCCAACGACAGTGCACCATGTCAGACGTTTCCTTCCTCTGTCCTGATTTATATGTAACCTGTGTTTTTCTAATCAATTAAACAATTTATTTTTTCTACTTACTTTCATTCGAGCTACGACCTAGCTAACAGTGCAGATAAGTTGATTATTCGTGAGTAATACAAATTGAGTACTCATGAGTGCAGAATGAGAGTACTCATGAGTGCAGAATGAGTAGTACTCGTGAGTGCAGAATGAGTAGTACTTGCGAGTGCAGAATGAGTATTACTCATGAGTAGTACTCATGAGCAGTAGTACTCATGAGTAGTACTCATGAGTACAGAGTGAGTACTCATGAGTACAGATTCAGTACTCATGAGTACAGACTCAGTACGAATACTCGTGAGGACAAATGAGTTTGAGTACAAGTGAGTATACTCATGAGTACAGATTGAGTACTCATGAGTACAGAGTGAGTACTCATGAGTACAGATTCAGTACTCATGAGTACAGATTGAGTACGAATACTCGTGAGGACAAATGAGTTTGAGTACAAGTGAGTACGATTACAAATGAGTATTTGATGAGTGAGTACGAGTGATTTTGTGACCAGACGAACTTTTTGAGTCTGAGTTTGATTGAGTACAGCGTAAATAAAAAAAATGTGATTGAGTTTGAGTGAGTTCTTTCTGTTTTGCCGACCTATGGTGTAAACACATTTTTGTATAAAACTGGCGCATTTGATGCCCCGTGCTATATCTCTGCTCCGAGGCGCAACCTATGTTGCAGGCCGGCAGACATATTTTGACCAGCATGTGATACTAAACGTGGATCAAAATCTCGATACACGGACGTTCTCGATTTCCATCTACTTCAGAAAAACGGTCGTGGAGATGGGAGATCGAGGCCACTTGTTGTCAGCAGCAAACGGCTTAGCCACTGAGCAGCTCCTGCGGTCACACTCATCAAGTATTAACAATTTGCAGATGTCGCACCTTTTAAACAAATTATAAAATGCAGAAATTTTGCCCACATCGGGTGTCGCCTTTCGCAGTTGCGCAGTGGAGCACTCCGGCAGCCTGATTGCTCCGATAAAGTCGCAGCTAGGAAAGGGCAAAGTCGTTTTATATCCCCTGCAGGCTGCCGGGAATGACATTTCGTTTGGTCAGCTTTCACTACACTCGCGCTTCCAGCAGCAACAGACCATTGCTACATGGGTGCTCATTCATTTCCCCTGTTGTTACATAGAGCGTGATAGTGTACAATTGTCTGGAGGGGAAAGTGCGCGAGCGGGTACGAAGTTGATGGTACGTGAAAGAAAAAAAGGCCTGACCGTGCAATATCAACAACGGAGGGTCGAACCGTTTCGCCATGAACCGGTCACCGTTATTTCTTTTTTCGCTTCAGTTCCGGTTCGGGTTCAGCGTGCTCAAAAAATACCGGTTCGGGTTCAGTTCCGTTTTTCGGTTCGGTGCGGTTCCGGTTCGACACCCTGATATATATATATATATATATATATATATATATATTGTAACAGAGATAGTGGCCGTTAGAAGGGGCGCCAGTGTGGCCAAAGGGGTGTGTGCTCAACTGCGACCGAGGCTGACTGTCAGGTGGCGTCAATCCCCCAACTGGGTCTATGTGCAAGGCTCAGTCATCGGAGCAGCCCCATCGAGAACGATCTTGCTGAGAGACCTGCGCGTGGACTCCCGAGCTAGCTTGGGCTCTGGCACAACCAGCCCCCGTTACCACGCTCTAGCCGTTTGCTAATAAACCCCATTAATATATATATATATATATATATATATATATATATATATATATATATATTATATATATATATATATATATATATATATATATATATATATACACATATATATATATATATATATATATATATATATATATATATATATATATATATATATATATATATATATATATATATATATATATATATATATATATATATATATATATATATATATATATATATATATATAATGTAAGTAAAGACAAACCACTCCGATGAAGACTGGTCCTCCAGTCGACACATCAGTAAACTTCATTTTAGATGCGACGGCATCTCATTCACTCGCCTTGTCCCTCCATACGGCGTTGTCGCTGTCCGTCCACACCCCTCCCCCATTCTCCTCGCCGCGCGAGCTGCGCTCTCCGCCGCTCACCCCCTCTCCTCTCCGATAGCGAACACTCTCTCGCGAGGGGCATTGGATTGGATTGGATTGGATTAAAGTGGATTGTGTTGGATTGTGTTGCGTCATAGCCGCGCCACGTTGCGTCACAGCCGCGGCAGGGGGTTCACGGCACGTTTCACGCGATGGGAGAATCAACCTAACGGAAACAACAACGGAACCCCATGTGCATCGCATCTACACAGGGGTTCCCGCGAGGGGAGGTGGGAGTAATTTTTTTAAGTGTTTTGCTCGTGTGTCTCCGTCTTTACTTACCCTATTTTTTCGCGCTCTTTGTGAGCTTTTTTATTTTCAAGCTATATATATATATATATATATATATATATATATATATATATAGATAGATAGATAGATAGATAGATAGATAGATAGATAGATAGAGAGAGAGAGAGAGAGAGAGAGAGAGAGAGAGAGAGAGAGAGAGAGAGAGAGAGAGAGAGAGAGAGAGAGAGAGAGAGAGAGAGAGAGAGATGGTGCTTAGATAGGGAGGAACAAAACTGACCAGGGGTGTGTGAGGCCAGTGCCAAGGCTTCGACAAGCGACCGGGCTTCATGAAGGTTTAGCGGTCATCCTTGGCAAGACTTATATAGGGGCCAGTTTTCACGAGGGACGAAAGCCGCCTGCTATTTACGTCGGGCCAAGGATCACCGTTGGGCATCGGCGTTGACAAGTCCCTCGTCCAAACGTTGGCGCCAAGCTTGGGGCACCGCCTTCTTTTCACTTAACTGAAGGGCAGTCAGTTGGTACATAATTTGGTGCGAAACAGCGCCAAAACACAAAACAAGAAAAGACTGAACAGACGTAGTGCTGCTCAGTGTTCCTTTTCATTATTTTGTTTCCAATGCGTCCGTGTGTTGCATGCGTGCGTGTGTGTGTATGTCTGCCCATTACCTGTACCGCACTTCCCAACTGGTTTGATAGAAGAACTGCCCAGAACCTTTTTCACAGCAAGGATGAATCTCAAATAAGCATTCCTTTGAAGAGACCCTGCGACACTTTTTGCAACTTTTTTTCTGAATCTAAAATAGTCAACCAACACATCCAGTATTTAGGGGATCGCAAAGTACCGCAGCCAAAAATTACTGCTTTAAGCCCATTAGATAAAACTTGCTCAAAAGACTCTTCGCTTCTCTTTTTTTGTCTTGGCGTTCTTCGACCGCTGGAATTACGTCATTACAGTGGTGTAGCGGCTATTGGCCGGATTTCCTTCAGTTGCAGCAATGAACGCATTCGATAGCTAAGTATTTACAAAGAAAGCCGCAAAGCAAAACAGAAACGGCAGGCAGATCTGCTGCGACGACCAAATCACGCAGTGTCGCTCCGTGCTGGCGATAACTATAGATTTTTCAATTCTTCCAGGAGCGAAAAAAAGAGTGGAAGCGTTTGTCGAAAGTGCTGCAGAGTCCCTGTAAAACCGCCCCCAAATGCACCTGGCGAGAATTAAAAAAAAAATCATTCCTGGGTTGTTATTTATGCGGGGTAAACAAAATGTGCGAAGAAAAGGGCAGCGTGAATCTTCCGAGCACACTCGCAATAGTCCAGAGAGTGCGTGGCTGAGCTGTGTTTATCCGCGCTGTGAAGGCGTATATTCTGGCGGCAGGTGTTCCTTCGGCACGTCCTCTACAATCAAGAAGTGCGGCAAAATAAACGAAATGCGTCTTAACCAGAAAATATATCTGGTTGTGTCCGAATTGTTTTGTTAATGTTGTCTGTCTTTCGCGTTTATCCAGCATGCGTGCAATCGGCGACAGCGGCCCTTAACAAAGCGCATTTCTTGCGGCTTTGTCACATTTACTTCCTATTAGGGTTTGCATATATATATTCCACAACCTAATAGGAACAAGAAGAGAACGGAGTGGGTCAGGGAACAAACACGTGTTAAGAACATATTAGTAGAGATTAAGAAGAAATGTGTGTGGGCAGGGCATATAAGGCGAAGGCAACATAACCGTTGGTCATCAAGGGCAACAGAGCGGATCCCTAGAGAAGGCAGGCGTTGCAGGGGGCTGCAGAAAGTTAGATGCGCAGATGATATCAAGACGTTTGCGGGTATAAATTGGTAGCAGTTAGCACAGGACCCGGATAATTGGAGATCTATGGGAGAGACCTTTGCCCTGCAGTGGGCGCAGAGAGGCTGTTGTTGTTGTTGATGATGATCATATATTGCACGGCCACTGGGTCCTCGCTCCAAACTATATAGGTTCGCAGTGCACATTCATATTCTGTAACTGTATACTAGATTGCTGACGGGTGGCTGCGCAATTACCGGTGGGAAAAACTGACCCCTGAGCGGTGGCGTTCGACGGTGGCAGTTCATGTGGCTTTGCTACGTGGTGCGAATAAATGTAACGAGCGTAAATTAATTAGGGAAAGTTATCTTGATGATGGTTGGATGTTTATGGCGCAAGGCCAACTGGGGCAAAGAGCACCAAAACAATAGTCATATATGAGGGGTGAAACCTTAAACACTAAGTAAAGTCAGCAAAAACAAAAGTAAAATCACAAAACGACAATGAGCATGGCTGGTGTATAGGGACCGGGCAGCTGGACGGGTGGCGCCACCACTCGGCGCTCCCCTCGTCAGTGGAATGAGCCGGTGCATTGGACTACACAGCCTCCCGTTGTTTTTGTCGTGTTTGCTTCGGTGCTTTGAATGTTTTGGTGGTGTTGTGGGCGGACATGTGAGATGAAACAAAGTCTAGACAGATGTGTTGGGTTCTTAGATGCAGTAATGACTACGTAAACTTGTCGGACGCTTCTAAAGTTGGGTATCGGCTGCGATGACATGAGCGCATTTTGCAGCGATCTGCGCTTGGCTACACCCGTTCTGAGTACGAATAAAACTACTATTAGTAGTATTATTTTCTTCTTAAATGCACTAACGGCTACGCAAACTTATCGGATGCTTGTAAGGCTGGGAATGGGCTACATTAACACGAGCGCTTTTTGCAGCGCTCTGCGCCTGGCTCTGCGCGATCTGAGTAGGAATAAAACTATTACCAATAATATTATTCATTTCTACCCCTTTAAATTATCTTCACTGGTTTCAATGACTACGGTTTCCACGCCAGCCTTAGCGCTGGGATACCTCGATACGTGTGCTTTAAATAGAAAGGCATACCTGCATACGAGATGGATTACCGTGTAGCCGCGTAGAAATGTTGCGGTAGTTTACACTTTCTGTAACCGTGAGCTTTGTGCCTTCGGTTTTGGTGAGCGACACTGTGGCAGCATGGGAGCCTGAAAGCCGAAGTGTAAATCCCACATTTGTGGTGGTCATTTTATCAACACTCTTAGGCAAAAAGGACTAAAATAGGGACTAAAATACAGCCGTTAGTCTTCGCGGGCGACCGTTCATCTTCAAGGGGAGTATCTGCGGCACAGTACGTGCCGTGTGCATAAATTCGGACTAACTGTTCGTCCACGCCTATCTATAAGGAGTAACGGGAAGACGAAACGCATGCAGTTAGTCCCTTTGCTGCGTCGTTAATCCCCTAATGGCGTCGTCGTTGCCCTTTCGCGCATATGTCTGCGAACAGTTTTATATTTCCAAAACACAAGGCATTGCAGTCACTGGGTGCTTTAGATGGTGCCACGGGAGAAAATATTGATGTTCGTTATAAGAAAATCGCCCAGGGTTAGTAGAGCGGCGGGTAATGGCAAGGAGCGGCGAAGCGCGATTGTCATACGCTTCTCGGCGAGGTTATGTTTATACGCTGTGTTGCATACGATTCGTGCGAGATAATAACGACCAATGAAAGCGTTCAAGCGCCTTAACAGTAACGCAAAAATTAGTGACAATAGCAAAAGTGGATTCCTGAGCGTAATGAATATGTATATGTTTAACAAACTAGAAAAAACGCATGTTGCTGATGACAACTGCAAAACGAAAATGCTCGCTACAGGTAAGCGTCTCGAAGTTATCTTTTACACTCGGTACATAATTGCCTTGGGCACCAAAGCTATGACAATGCTGCAACTGCTGTAAAACCCGCTTGCCTTTCACAGTCGCAATCGTCTAGCGACGCGAATTTGAAGAATTCAGGCTAAGCAACACCGAATTCGCTTTCGCCGATGCAGGAAAATATGGCATGTTTCCTTATTCCGACACTCACATAGACGACACCTTTCACATACGTTACATAGAGCACTTAACATATGTATCGAACACTAAGAAAGCACTTAGCTTGCGCTGAGTTGTGCGGAAACAAATGAGTCGTCCGATCGCCCAGCTACCTATCTCAACTAGGCGACGACGAGTTGATTGTTATTTACGAAAGAACTATGGTTGTGAGGCTCTACTTCGAAACGAACTGAGAAATAGTCCCTAAACCTAGCGAAGCGCTAAGCGCAAGGCGCAAAACGCGGTCACGTTCGCTTGCACAGATAGAAATTCGGGCACCAGTTGCAATAGATCTGTTGCGTTATGCACAGAACTATACGCTGTACACTTGAATATTATCTGCCGCACGAACCACCTGGCGGCGTGGTGTAGCGGATAGCGCGTTGGGTTCCTTGTGTATGATTCCGGGCGTCAGGGGTTCGATCCCTGCCGGTGCTGGAGTTTTTTTCTTTTTTCTGCCTCTACGCAGTTCGTCCTTGGGGAGTATGGGAACGGACCATCCGGGTGGGGGACTAACCGTTCGTCCCCTCGCAGTTAGTCCCCAAAGGGACTAATGATTGTGGCAGAGGCCGTTAGTCCCCGAAAGGACGAACTTTTAGGCCTTTTTGCCTAAGAGTGAAGAGCCAAAGTTATTCACCAACTCAACAGCCCAAGCTACAAACCATCCACCATCCCTCCTCCCCTTCCCGTTTTACCACCTGCGTAGAATAAAGGCTGGCACCAATAGTTAGAAAAGGTGGCAGCATTATTGTCAGCCAGTGTTTTTTAATGCTGAAGTATTATTTACAGAGTACCTAAAAAATCGTGTAATGCGTGGTGAAGACAACATATACGCGCGATTAGTTGCCTCAAATATGGGTGCATCAGCCCGAGTCCTCCAGCACAGACACATTTCCGACACGCTGGACAAAGTTTAAATTTGGAGAGGGGGACATGGAAGTTCAAAATTAAGCAGCAATATCATCTAGCCCTCCGTCTAATGATTATGATGGTTGAACGCAAGGCTCTCTTCCTGCGAAATCGAATGGGAAATGGTCAAAGTCAAAGACGCTGCGATCAAAAGACCAAACTGCGTGCTGGTCAAATTCGACGCTCAACTAGTCAAAGTTTAAATCCAGAAGGTAACCAAGGAAACACATACGTTAGAGCTTTGCGATAAACCCTCATTGTCGTTACACGAAGGTGTGCATGAGTTTTCAAGCGTATACGACCGCAGCCTTCAGTTGTGAAGCTGAGTACAGGTTTCGGGCACCCTCCTGTCTTGCGTCCTTCAGCCACGCAGGAATTGGTTTTTGAAAAACCATTTACCAACTAGCCAGCAAACATTGCAATTCTTGTAAAGCAATGCTTCTCCACGACAATCAATAACGTTCTACTATCATGCGGTATTTATTCTATCAACGATTCCCGATGACTGTAGTAAGAGCATTTCTGTGAAATTAAACACGTTTCAGCCGTACGTAATGAAGTTACGGAAGCGTTGTCCATCACAATTTCTGTTTTGAGGTAACTCTTAGAAGACACCCCCCAACTTTGTCTTTCGCTTGTGCGCGACGTCGACGCCGTTTCGTCATCAACTGCCCAAGGCCAGCGCCGCCGCCGCAGCATTCCTAATCGGTTGAACACACCGGCTTTGTGGGAGCATTTAGCTGCAGTATACTCCTCGATACGCGAAACTGCATGCAGGCATAAAAAAATTGCATGAAGCAACGAACTTTCACTTCCATCTTGACTTCCAGCTTGGCGCATTGAGCGTCGTCTGCTATTTGTAAATACTGAGTATGGGCGTAAATCACACACATGGCATGCCTTGTAAAGGTTACGTCCACGCTCAAGATTTACCGATCTGAAAAATGCACGTGGGGTTACGTACGTTTTGCAAGCCACACCGCAGAAAAACGACAGAAAGCCATGCACAGTTACGCTGCGCTGACCGCAACCGGCATTCCACTGACGAGCGATTCGCCACGGGCGGCGCTGTTCGCTGAAGCGCTGAAGGCTGACATAGAAAGAAATCCTGGAGAAGAGTAGGAATATGACAGGCTCATCAAGACTATGCAGGAAAAAATAGTCAAGGCAGAGGGTTCCAACCGATGGAGAGGAAAAAAAACACCCAAAAGCTGGTGGAACAAAGAAATAAAGGCGGCGATAGAGAGGCGTAAACAGGCGTCTAGAGAGCACAGGCAGGCCAAGAGGATGGGGAGACATCAGGAGGAGGTGGACCTAAAATGGGAGCAGTATAAGCAAATGAAACAGGAAGTGCAGCAATTAGTGCAGGCGAAAATAAAGGGGGACAGCGAGCGATGGGTAACGCAAATACGAGGAAGGGGTAGAAACGCGCCGAGAAGGTTTTGGAACCATGTGCAGGCATTAGGGAAACGTACGAGTCCCACAGAAGGCGGTACTATAGAAAACGAGCAGGGACAGATGCTCCAGGGAGAGGAAGCATTAGCATACCTGCACAAAATCATCACGGAGAAGTTCGGTAAGGTGGATGAAGAGGCCCCGCAGCGACACAGAGATGTCGCGCCGGGTAGGCCGAAAGGTCTGGAGATAGATGGGGACAAGCTGAAATGGAAAAGAGCAGAGGAAAAGGTCCCCAAGAATACCGCGGCAGGCACGGATAGGATACCGATGGAGTTGATTAACCAGTTAGGACCAAAGAGCAAGGGAAAGCTACTGCAAGCCATCAGAACAAGGATAGAAGAAAAGGCAATACCAGCCGCGTGGCAAATGAGCAGGATGAACTTAGTGTACAAGGGCAAAGGAGTCAGGACAAACCCAAGCTCGTATAGGCCAGTAACCGTCACGTCAGTGCTGTACAGGTTAGCAATGCAGGCAGTGAAGTTCGAACTAGAGCAGTGGGTGGAAGAAAATAGGATATTAGGGGAGCTTCAAAATGGGTTTCGAGAGGACAGAAGACTAGACGACAACTTATTCGTGGTAAGCCAATGCATAGAGGTGGCGAAAATGCAAAACCGACCTTTGTGGTTAGCCTTTCTGGACATTAAAGCGGCTTATGATAATGTAGACAGGGAGCGGCTTTGGAGTATCCTGGAGGACGAGGGAGTTGGGGCAGAATTCATTAGCTTACTCAGGGAGCTATACCGGGAGAACCAAGTGCAAATAGTGTGGGAGGGGGTAACATACAATAGGCCTGTATACACCTACAAGGGTCTGAAACAAGGATGTCCTCTCTCTCCGCTGCTGTTCATGATCTACATGACGGGGTTAGAAAGGAAGCTAGAAGTCAGCACGATGGGGTTCGACTTATCCTACATGAAAAACGGGCAGGTGGTGGAACAACGGGTTCCGGGACTAATGTATGCAGACGACATATTGTTGATGGCGGACAACCGGATAAGTATGCAGGGCTTGATGGATATATGCGGTGAAGAAGCGACGCACCTAGGGCTATCCTTTAGCAGAGAAAAATCGGGGATCATGGTCTTTAATGACGGCGAGGAGCACAAAACAGTATCAGTGCAGCAAGTAGAAATACCATTGGTGAAAGAGTATAAATATTTAGGAGTATGGCTGAACAACAGCGAAGATTACACGCAGGCGCATGAGGCTCACCTTAAGACGAAAGGAAGACGGAACGCGGCTATAATGAAGCATAGAGCCCTCTGGGGATACAGCAAATACGAGGTGGTAAGGGGAGTCTGGAAAGGGGTCATGGTACCAGGATTAACTTTCGCTAATTCGGTTCTGTGCATGAAGTCAGAGACCCAAGCGGGCCTGGAAGTAAATCAGAGGGCGGTAGGCAGAGTGGCCCTAGGGGCCCACAGTAAAACTACAAATGAAGCGGTACAAGGGGATATGGGCTGGTCGTCTTTCGAGGCGAGGGAGGCGCAGAGCAAGATAAAGTTTGAGGAGCGACTTCGTGACATGGAGGACGAAAAATGGGCCGCGAGGGTGTTTAAGTACCTGTATTTGAGGAGCGTGGACACGCGGTGGAGACGGAGGACCAGACAGCTGACCAAGCGGTACGGAAAGTCGGTAGGGGAAAGCGGGGTTTACACAACAGTTAAAAAGCAGGTAAAGGCAGCAGAGACGACGAAGTGGGCAGAGAGAATGGAAGCGAAAAAAACCCTGGAGACTTATAGGACAGAGAAACGGGAAATTAAGAAGGAGGGATTCTATGGCAATACGAGAGGCAGTGCGTTGCTCTTCGAGGCACGGGCAGGGTGCCTGAGAACCCGGGCATACACAGGTAGCTACAGGCAGCAGGATGAAACGTGTGCATGCTGCGGCAGTGATCGAGAAACTATAGAACATATTGTCAGGAGCTGCACAGAGATACGGCCACCGTGGGGTGAGGGGGAAACGACGCTGGCGGAGGCTTTGGGATTTGGGGCGAGGGGGAACCTCAACTTCAAGGCCATAGAGGTGGCGAAGAGGCGACTGGAGTGGTGGTGGAGGAAAAGCAGGGAAGGGATGGGTACGCAGGTTGAGTAATCATGCGGACGAGAATTTAGAACAGCGAGGGGAGAAAAAAGGGGGGTGGGGGCGAGGAGTTTAAAACAGAAAAGAGGGAGAAATGGGAGGGAGGAAGCAAATCTATAGGTTAACCTGGGAGTAGGGCATGTAAACGTAATAAAACAGGCAAGTCGATTGCTGACAACCGACGCCCCGATTCAAAGGGAAAGCCACTAATCATCATCATCATCATCATCATCACGGTGGTGCCATACAACGGCCGCCCGGTCCCTATAGGGCCAGACTTCATTATGCGTGATAGGAAATGAGGTTTAAAAACTTGACATCTGACAAATACTCAAACACACGTTTCACGGAAACAATGGCATCGTCACATAGAAAAAACGATGGATGTATCAAGTTATCTTGAGAGTCCAGCCTGAGCATACGGACATAGTCCAGCCAATGGAAGTGGGCGTGATCACCAGCGGTGCCGAACAACTGGCGCACAAGACGTACCTTTGCGCATGTATACTACTCAAACCAGACCTTTGACTGTTTGCGACTTGCACACGAAAAAAAAAAAAAAAGACAGCGTGAATGACTGGGCTTTTCGCAGTCGACCCTGTGTGAGAGGGCAAATCAGAGCGAGGCCTGAGTTCCGAGGGAGCGCCGCGTCGCGGGTCGGAGCCATTACTCAGGCGGATCCCGCGGGGTTCCCCCGCGATTTGTTGGGCCGTGGCGCTTCCTCGTGGCGAACCGCGACTGTCGGGCGCCGCGGTCCGTTTAGAGCACTGTCAGCCGGCTTGTTCTGGCGGTGATTAATCGGGCTTTGTTTCCGCCTCTTTCGATCCATTTGTCCGATCTTGGGTCGTTTTCGGGAGCGCCCCGAGAGCGCGGCCGTATTTTGGGCACGCGCGTTGCTCCGTTGTCTCCGCTGCAGTGTCGCCGCGGAAGGTCTTCATTACGGGCCGAACAAAGCCGTCAGCACAGCCGCTGCTCGGCCGCTCCATCACCGGCGCCGCCGCCATTCGGCCCCATTGTTCCGCACCCGGGCTTCTCGCCTCGACCCCCGGCGTGACTCGTCGGCGCGACTCGGGCGTCGGGAGACGTCGTCATTTTCATGCGCAACGCCCCCGTGGCACGACCGCGGGCCCTTATTTATGGCGCCCGTCTTCGCCTATGTTAATCGCCACTAATCGAGCGTTACGAAGTCCGGCTAATTATTATTAAGGGAACGACCACTGCTGCTTTCGTTGCTGCGCGAAACCGTAGCAGCGCCGAGGATCGTGAGGAACGTCGGAGTCTCGGCGTGAATCTGGGTTACGTGCGCCGATCCCCAAGGGCGCTGACCCTGGCGTGCTCGCTCAGAGGCGTCCCGGCCACGAAAGAAATGCAATCCGCGCTCCAAAAGCAAAACGCCACGCGCTTCGACGCCACCCTCCATCCGGAGGTCACCACGCTCAGCGCCCCTGCGGGTGAAAGGGCGCGATCTAACGAACAAGCTCGCGATGGCCATTCAGTGAAGTGCTTCAAACACGCACCTCACTCAAACTATACTCGATACGGCGGCGTTGGGGCAGCAGAACTGATGATGTGCCACTTCGACAAATACAGTACAAAAATATAGCTGCCCTACGCTTCATCCTGGGACCTCCGCACTGGTTTGCCATTCAATCGCAAGCCATCGGCAACACGTTAGGCTTCACGTCCTTTTTTTCACCCTTAAATGGATAGATAGAAACGCATGTTACATCTTAATTCTATAGGAACGTGGGACTTGAACTGTGCGTATGTTTCCAGCGCATAACATCGTAAGTACACGGGACTTGCGGCACCACGCATTTCTCGGTGATCCAGGGCTCTCGCTTGAATCCCTGCACAGGAGCTGGGGATAACCATTGTTTCGTTCGACATGTTTCATGCAGTGCCCTGCTGAACATGTGGGGCATTACAGCACCGGGCTTTCTCCCGCAAGTTCCTTCAGTTCAGCGGGTCTCCCGCAGCGGCCAGAGGGCGGGCTCGATCGCTACGCGAGCGACGGCGTGCCCTCGACTGCCGTCCCCGAGCGAGGTGGCGGCGCCTCCCCGCTGTCGTGCGACGCGCCTGGGGGTCCGACCGACTCTCCCCGCCGACTCACGGTTTCTGCGGCCGTGCCTGATGGGCCCTTCACGAGCATGACCACGGCCTCCGATCGAATCGCGCACGACAGATAAACCAGTTTATTGGGAGCCCCTACTCTTCCCCTCCCCCCTTCGCTCCCGTGTATAGCTGTCTCGAAGACGACTTGCTCTGCTTTCGCCTTCGGTGCACTTTCTTTCAGGCTGCGCTTCATTCATCCAGACGAGCGCCGGACGCTTCTGCCGCGCTACCTTTAACTCCGGTTTCTCCCAAGACGTGTTGTCGCCCGACCTACTCACAGGGCTACAAGGATGGCGTGTGCAAGCGTATAGATGAGCAATTATCGACTCCTTAGAATAACCGAGACACTGCTTTGAAAAAAAAATAAATAACGAAAGACCTCCTAGATGCCACGTAGGGTGTTCTAGAGAGAACGCTCATGCCCCTGTAAGTTCCCAGCACCTGTTAACGCTCGCGAGAGACGAAAATATGATGTGTCATCGCTTGCTTCGCCGGAAACTGTACGTCCGAAAGTGATAGCGTGGAACGGACGGGAAAATGATAGACAGCTAGACTAACTAATGGCTCTGCCATGCGGCAGCTGAGCGCGGCAAACGTTTTTGGGAAACAAGCACCATAATGCACACGCCTACAGCAGGGACCCAGGACATTTCTATCAGCAATGATGTGCCCCGGCGGCATACGGCGCGCACTGCCATGGGTGCTTTGCCGCTCTCTGCCGAATGCTCCGCTGGTGTAATAGCCATATACCACGCACCGCGCGGCCGTCCATGGGATGAGGTGGGTGTCAGTAGAGCGGTATAACTAGTGTCACTAGATAAGGTTACAGAATATCGGCACTCTTTTCTCTTATTGTTCCGTGCCGCCGCCGTGATCATTGGTCAGTTCGCATCACGTAACATTTGTTTACACTGCGACGGTTCATGGGTGCCGCCATTTTGTTGTTTATGTGTTTTGTGTCGGAAAACTGTGGTCGTCTCGGCTTGGCCTCCCTGCTCTGTGGCTGCGCGCGTCTGGCGTCGTTCCGAGCGCGAATCAAAGATAACGCGCTTCGCAGCATTTCAGCTGCAGAAGTGTGTCCGAAGATGCCGTGTTGCTGCGTCTTCGGCAGTGTTCTTTGCAAATGCCCTCGCCAAAGTCAGCGGTGAGGACGCAGAAGCGGCAATCCGGCAACACTGAAAAACACCAAAATGGCCGCCATTGCTCACTTGCGTGCCTCAGTGACGGTACTCTGAATCTTATATCTGGTGACACTAGGTATAGCTATACAGCTAGCTCACTGGAATGAATGCGCGTACTGCACATAAAGCCCCCACTCACACTCCTTCCTCACTTCTCTTTCGCGTACAACGCCGAGGAGGTAATAGCTTATAAAAATGCGTGCAATCTCAATCTGTCGCCAGGCCGTTTCGGCAGATCGGAGGAATCCCTCAACAGGCTATGGGCACGCCCTGTAGTCACAGTTATCAATTGGGGTTAGCCAATGGGAAAGTGAAAAAGGAGTGGGACGCGATGATAGACTTTATGACCGGGCTGCATCAAAACAACGGCGCTGATTTTCGGAAGTGGAACTACGGAGAAAGGCTTGCGTTGCAGGCCGAGAAACCCCTGCCCTGTTCTCGTCTCATCTGCCAGCGTGAAACAACGAGCGCAACTACAACAGATTCCCTTCGCCCAGTCTTATCAAATACCTGCAGCCGAAATAAAGGAATTCGATGGGGCTGAACCCACGAGCAGTGATTCCCAGGTCCAACTGTACGCTGCAGGCACCGGAGACGCCGCCGAAAAGAGTTCTGCGTTAACTTTTTCAGACCAAGCATTCTGGCCATTCACGAGGTTTTACAGTCGCCGACATTAATTGCTCATTCAAAAAGCCAGTTACGTTTCCTCCGCATGCCAACTATATTCCCAGTCACTGCGGCATGGTTCCTGCGAGAGCCCATCGGCATCCGCGCAGCGCCGTGTGCTGCTTTTGCCGCGAAAGCGTCTTTGCCGCGAAAGCCTGTCAGGCTCGCTTGACGCGCGTGGGCGCTTTTCCCGGAGCTCGGCGCGCACAACCGGTCAGGGGCGTGGAAAGCGGACGAGGGGTCTCTTTTGGCCGGGTCACGACCCCCGTGATCGATAAAGGCCGTGTGATTGCCGCCATTTGCATCCCAAGGCGGCCGCGGCACAAGGCGATCGGGCCGCACGACGCGCGCTCTAATTGGTGCGTATACCGCGGCCATCACTTGGCGCGTTCCGGTGCTCCGCTCTGTTTCTCCAATTGCTCGCGCGTGAGGCGCGCCAAAGGAGCCCGCAGCGTTTATTCCCTGCTACGAATGGCCAGGCCGGGCAATTTCGGTTTGCTCGTTTATTTTTTCCCGCCACAAAACAGCGCCTGGTACGGCGGCATCTCATTTTTCGCTTTAGCGGCTGCCAGATCTCCTTCGCACTATATATGTATTTGCTGCGCCTCACTAAGGGCTCATTCACGCTCGCAACGAGATCGCGAACCGTTTGCGCTTGAAAAGACGAGGCGACGTTAGTAAACACGCCAGCAAATGCCGTTTGCGATTTGTTGTTGCTGGAAATGAGTCCTCAAGGGCGGCCTCGCTTTACTACGGCCAGGTACCTATAAACATGTGGATAACGTCTTATATTGCTAGTCTGAGCTCTGAATGTGTTATTTTTGTGTGTGCTTTTGTAGTCTGTCTGGCATGCTGCAGCCTTAAAGTTGATTCCTCTTGACGGTGTCAACAACTGTTAGGCAACGCGCTTTGAAGCGCTACAAAGGTGTAAGACCAACATGCCAAATAGCTTGTACAAATGCGTACTTGCTCCTTTCAAGGCAGGAGAGGTAAAGACACATACGGACGAAAAAAGAGAAGTCCCCGAATTCTCAATTGAATTTTAATTCTCTCTGAGAACAAGACAGCAAACTTTGCGAGTTGGAATGCATTTGTACTGATCAGCGCTTGCAAGAACAGTGGGGAATACAAAGTAGCGACGGGCGCTGTGTTACTCTCAATTTTTCTTGTTTCTTGTTCTTGTGAGCGCTGATCCGTATGAATTTGTTCAGGACCAATAAGCACACGCAAACCTGCATGCGCTCTATATATACACAAAAGAAACTTATCAGGACATAACGCCACAACGCTATATGTAAGGCATAAGGGAAGGAGCTTATCCTTTTTTTCTTGAAACAAATTTATTTTTCAGAAAGACAGAAAGAAAGAAAGAAAGAAAGAAAGGGGAAGAAAGAAAGAAAGGAAGTGGAGAAAGAAAGAAATGGAATAAATAAATAAATAAATAAATAAATAAACAAAGTGGAGAAAAAATAAAGCGCGGAAAACCATCGGTCACGCCGGATGCATGTGCCCAAAATCGTGGGTACCGGTCCCACGCGGGGAGCAGAATAAAAAATAAAGTTTAGGAAAAGCTTCGCCGCACTACTCGATTTCTGCCGGGAAACTTCCGAATGAAGAGACATGTTTTAAATTTAGGCGCCTTAACTTCTTTCTTCGATGGCATGTGCCTGTCTACGTACTTTCCTAATAATAACTACGTTTAAAGCTTACGTGAATGTCTCGCTAAGTATGTAAACCTGTCAGTACACATGCTGGATTGTATGGGTACCGATTGTACCGATGGATTGTATGTGTACCTACAGGCTTACGTATACGCGCTTACACAATACATCATCCATCCCTGCCTCCATCCTCTCTCATCTTTTTTGTTGTTGTTTTCGAGAATCAACTTATAAGTTAGTCGGCTTTCTTTCTGCACTTGCTCGCGTAGTGGTCGGCTTTTAAGACAGCCCATTCTTAAATGCTGTGCAGCGGGTGTTTTTTTCCCGTGGCGTGTTGCGCGTCTGTGATATACCGTCGTGACGAATGTCCCGTCCTCTGAAACGGGGAAAGCCGAAGGTTCCGGCGGCGGCGGCGGATCCGGCCCGAGGACCGCCGGTCGAGAAGCGGCAAAAGAGAGCATCCGCCTGGTGACACCAACGCAGCCGCCGCAGCCACACTCGGAGCAGGAAAGACAATGTCGACAGAAGTGGCCAAATCCATCACTCTTTTCCGAGGGCACTCCTCCGCGCCGGCTTGTCTCGCGGAGGAAAATCTCGCGGAGCCACGCTGGGATCTTGTTCTACTTCCGAAGACGCAGACTTACGAGGCAAACGACGACGCGTTGTGTTTCTCTTTGCTCGGGGCGCGAGAAGTGCGGGAGCCGTGCAGGACCTCCTCCGACCCCCGGACCCTCGTGGATGACGGCGCCCCGCGCGCATTTGCCTCGTGCTAGCCGCGCCGGGATGGCACGCCGATCGCTTATCTTCGCGGCTTGGCGAAAATAGCGCCACCGGACGCGGGATCCATCAACGTGGCAGCGTGTCTGTTGCCAACTCGCCAGTGCCAGTTGCCGAATAGCGCCGGACTTCTCTCCTTCGTACTAGCTGCTCACTTCGAGGCTCGTGCACTCTCGAACCCTTGTACCACACACCAACCGCTACTCCAGGATCCAAAGCAAGCCACAACTTTTTCTACGAAGGCAAACAAGCAAAGAGACATGCGCCACCCTTGCGCTACAATACTCATTTTGACCTATCTGTGCTTTGCTTGACGGTGTGCATAACAGCGAGTTTTACCCCGGCTACACTAGGGTCCGAATGTAATTTGAACAAAATGTCATTTGACTCAAATGGGGTGCTTCGAATGCCATTCAGAATCCGCCGTGGTACATTACAATTTCGATGGCATTTGAAAGTGTTCACAATTGCTCGCCGTTCTGTAGTGGCGCTGTTGTCGCCCCGTTCCGTTTTCGTACAATAATACAACAATCAAATTTGGGAGCAGTCTAAGGCAGTAAAATGATATCACATTAGGAGAGACACCAGTTTTGACTCTAATGTGGTGGCTGTTTGCGTAGTTTTTTTTTTTTTTTTGAACTGACCCACTGGTTTTGAGAGTATGAAAATTAAATATGTTGATTTCATATTTTAAGTAAATGAACAGTGAACAAAGTTCCACAAACAAAAATATTTTGTTTGTTTTACGTACGGAAGCATTATATTTTTTATTGCCGATCGAAGACGCTGCGTGCGAGAGTGCTAGAAATGGCATTTGAAATCCCAAATGTCTCTCTCGGTGGTCATTTGGCTCGAATGTCATTTGAGCCGAATGGCATTTCAAAACCTAGTGTAGTAGCACAACTTGGCGTTTGAGTCAGATGATATTTGGTTGAAATGATATTCGGACGCTAGTGTAGCAGGGGTATTACACTTTACGGTACACACTATGTTTACCTGCATTTCTGTCGAGTTATGTTGTGAGGTTTGCACCTGCACATGACTGAAAAACGGCACGCGGCACGGCACCACATCCTGCCTCCATCATAACCTGTAACATCATTATGCTGCTAGTTACCAGGTATATTATAACATAAACTTAAACGTTGCCGCATGTATAGGAAGATAGAATTCCGTCGCGAGAAGGCATTACGGCTGCCATTTTGACAGTGTTGAATAAGGTGAGCTCAACTTCGCAGACCAAAACATGGTTCTGCAAAATTGGTCAGGAGAAAGAGAGGGCGACTGAATGTACTTATTCAAGACCGATTCCACTACCAGATTTTTTTTTTTTGTGTGTGTGTGGTGGTCTTCGCCAGTTGTCCCCGAGAAGATCGTAAATAAGGCCTATGAGAGTATAGCCATTACTAGAATTCCGCACCCGAGAAGGGGCCATCAACTCTTGGAAGTTTGAAAGATTCCTGGCTTCAAATGGAGCGTACGAGCGAAGGTGCGGCGCTTGAGGCGGGGCACTCCCAGAGCTGAAATTCATTACATAGGTCGTATTCGCGCTTGGACAATTTCGTGCCAAATGCGTATCCTAAGACGTAGCGCTGGACGTGCAGTGATTCTGTTACGCCACCCCGTTTTACCACGGTGTGTTCTGAAGTGAAGCATTCGGAAGTTTTTGCGGGTTGTGCATATACCGGAAAGGATGCCGAGGGAGACGGCGGACCTGACGTCAGCTATCGTTGCGGTGTTCGCCCCCAATCACACGAGGGGGAGGAGGGGGTAGGATGGCTCTAATGTTTTCTAGTTGCTACATTTTCTGGCGAAAAACAGCTCGAACTTTGATACTAAACGGAAGACAAGAAAAAATAGTACTCGCCACAAGGAACGCGGGGGGGGGGGGGGTACATTGTTTGGTGGCGCAGTTGTCGGGGAGAATAGTTTTGGGGTCAGTCAAGACATCTGGTAGCGCGATCATGACGTCAACTATCATGCTATCATATCACCTGCATACTTGTGCAGCTCACTCGAGTGACATCCAACTGTTTTTAGCCAGGCAGCCAAAAAGCTGCGCCAAAACTAGGGAAGGTATCTAACAAACTCGCAAATTGATAATCTTCTCCGCAATAATACCATGCGTGCAGTGGTGCACCCTTTACAGGCTGCCTGCACGGTCTATTTCAGGGCGAGACAGCCAGAGCCACGCCAAAACCGCCGAAAGTGTTTAAATAATGCGTGCAAGCTTATATTCGTCGCCGCATTGATACCCTGTGTGCAGCGGTGCACCCATTTACAGGTTACATGCACCGTCTGTTTTGAGTTCAGGCATCCAGAAAGCCACGTCAAGGCCACTGAATGTGTCTAACAAATGTTTTCAAATTGATATTCTTCCCCGCAGTAATACCATCCGTGCAGTAATGAACCCTTTACAGGCTGCCTGTACGGTCTGTTTCAGAGTGAGACAGCCAGAAGACCCGCCGAAACCGGCGAGAGTATTAAAGCGAAGCTTTCAGCCTCTCACTAATGTCTGTAG
Organism: Haemaphysalis longicornis; assembly: GCF_048455015.1. Lineage (NCBI taxonomy): Eukaryota > Metazoa > Arthropoda > Arachnida > Ixodida > Ixodidae > Haemaphysalis > Haemaphysalis longicornis. The sequence goes on along the minus strand of NW_027526203.1, from coordinate 440,772,202 downwards.
TTCACCCAAAACGCACAACGGGAAAGCCAACTTTCTCTGATGACGATGATGACCGCGGGTGAAGTGAGTGAAAACTTAATTAAGACGAGCTTCAAGCGCAGATGATTGGGCGCCCGCCCTGTGGGGGCCCCCTCTAGACCGGGAACCCCTGACCCTCGCCGGCTGCCCTTGCCCTCTCCACCAGGATACGCTGGATTGAGAGGTCGGTGCTAGCCACTCGGCCTCCCAGTGCTCGTACGTTGGGTGAGGATAGAGGGTAAGGGATGGCGATGTTCTGACACTCCCATAGCATGTGGTACAGGCTGCCAGGTTGGGGACAGAAATTACAAGTATAGTAGTAGAGGGTGGAGTACATGGCATGAAGGAGAGTGGTGTGGGCATAGCAATTTGTCTGAGGTAGGCGAAAGGCAGTCGCCTCGGCTCTGGAAGAAAAATTAAAATGCTTCCCGTGGTCGGAATCAAACCTGCGTCCCTCGTGTTATTAAGCCGACGGCTATCCCATAGCGCCACCCCAGCGGATACGCACCACAACACGTTACCATACACATAAGGTAAGAATCGCGTTACCATCATACGAATCATAAATAAGGTCCGCTCGCTTTAGGGTTGGTTCGTTCGGTGTTGGGCTTGCTTTTGAAAGCTTCGCGTTCCCCCATCGTGGTCGTTTCAACAAAAGGTTGTTGATTTTTTAAGAGCGAATGCTCTTTATAAGCGACCCCAAACCATCCACCGCCGGCGTCGGCGGCGGCGGCGGCGGCGTCGGCGGCGTCCGCAGTGCTCCTCTATAAAGAAAAACAGCATCCGGCGCCAGGTTTCGATCCGCGGACTTTGCGGCCGCAGCGCGACGCTCTACCGATCAAGCCACGGACGCGACGGTGATATCAGTGTTGACGCGCCTTATATCTTTAACGCATTCAAACTACGTCGTCAGCGGCGTGCGTTGGCGACTCAGCGGCGTTATAGCGGCTTGATAACTGCGTGGTGTACACGTGATACTACAAACCCGATGGAAGAGATGGAAGAGAAGGCAGCGAGGCGGTGGGCTGCGGGGGCCGAGCGCAAGCGCCGCAAGCGGGCCGACAACCGTGCATTCGCACTTTCACATTCTCCCCCTCGGGGAAATGCGGGGGAATTTTTTAAAGAATGCTTGCAAGTAAATATTCGTCACCGTAGTGAGATCCTATGTGTAGGCAGTGTAGGGGTGCACCCATTTACAGGCTGCCTGTACCTCCTGCTTTGTGGCCAGGCATTTAGAGATCCCCGACGTAAGAGGTTAGAGCATCCAAAGAATGCGCACAAATTAGTATTCTTCACCGCAGTAATAGCGGTGCGTGCAGTGGTGCACCCTTTACAGGCTGCCTACACGGTCCCTTTCGAAGCCAGACAGACAGAAAGCCAGAACAACAACCACAACGATAACAACACAGTGGGAGAATGCTGTCGCATTAATATTTGCTGACAATTTGAAAGACTCTCAGATACACGTGGAGGAAAGGAAAAGAAGTGTCTGCGTTTTTTTTAAAATTTTTTTTATGGAACGCAGTTCACCCGGGCCACCACTGGTGTGCATTACCGCGCTGGCTTGTTTTCTGTAGTCTTAAAGGGGTCCTGAAATACCTTCCGCCGATGCATGGATGTACATGTAACCAAATAAAGCAATGTATTAGCAATCTCCTCCCGCAAGAATTTTTTTAATGCGATGAGTATTAGCTGAGAAATCGTAAATCAAAAACCGCGCATTATCGTCGCGCCGCGTTTCCTCCTCCTTTCGCTGTTGACGGCGCGCGAGCCTTCCCTCCCATGATGCTGCGCACCTCAGCGGTGACGTACTTCCGCTATTGTGCTCCTCAGACTGCCGTCTGCTACGGGCAAGCTTTGTTGACACCATGAATCCCGCACTCCGCTCAAGGTTGGAAAAGCCAACGAAAAATCTGGCCGCATGTGTTCGGCGGCCTGGCCTTGCCCTTTCGCCGTGTACGTTGCTGCAGTTGCTATCGGTGGCACGGGACTTTTTATCGGAGGCGAACTCGCAGCCGCACGGGGAGGATCGTGCGCTCCTTCCCTTTGATGCATCGCGCACTGTTTATCCAAAAAGCGCCGTATCAGATGTGGCCCCGCTGGTGCCGGGTCTTATTTTGCGGCGGTGACAATTCCTGCCGGCGGCATGTGACAAAGACATTTTAAACCGATACAGAACCCGTGCACAAAACGCTTCAATCATGTGACCAGTTCAGCTTGGGGCGACGCGTGGTGGAGAGCGGCAATGTTGGCAAAACATGTTCCGCCGCAGCTCTGAGCTTTCTAGCGCTGGAGCGAGCGCCATTTCTTTGGCAATCTCAAACATCAGTTGCCTTGGCAACAAAGCACAAACCGCTCTAGAAGTCAGTTACGGTTGCGTGATCCCGGCTTAGCTTGGGGCCCCACCTCGTGACATGTGGGCACTACAGCCTACCACTCGCTCCCATTCGGAAGTGCGAGATGCGTTTGGCATTACAGGAGGCGATGGTGTGTGTGTTGTGGACGCCTTTGTTTCGCGATAAAATGCGACGTTGTGCTTCTGCGGGTGGATAGTGCTTCCCATGGTCTGGATTATCTTTCTCGGGCGACGTACGACTCAACATCGCATGGGGTATGTGCAGTGTGCGTGGCTAAAAGCCATCTCGGCTTGTGCGCCAGAGTTAAGGGACTTGCTGTTTGTCCCCGCAAACCGCGCGCGAGGTGAGTGTCGAATTTACGATGGGCAGGAGGAGGCAAACCATCGTCTGTCAATCGCGGTTCAGACTTGCAACGCATGTTGTCACGTTGTGTTCATTCGAAACGCATCTCTGGATTGTTTTGAAGTTGCATAAAATGTATGCATCAAACCCGGGCATTCGGCTCAGGGCGTTCTCTGCGATTGCACGAAAGAAGTGCCACGGGGCTTCAACGCTTTCCTTATGGAACGTACTCACGTAAGAGAATATCCATGTCGTGTTATGGCCGTGTTGCATTCAATACAAACGGTTAAGCGTTTGTTTACACTTGTTTCGTTTGTCGTAAAATGTCCAAGCACTCCGGCACTCCGCTGGCAGATCAGCCGGCGAGCCGACGCTGAGCAGACGACTCATTTCTTTGCCGAAAGTGCGTGAAAAAGCCGCCCAATAGCAGGATATCTAGCTCATGACGAACATCTTGGAATCGATGATGTAGACATGTGAAGATGGCGGCGTCCAAAAACACGAAGGGAAGGGTGAGAAAAAAGCGAGAAACTTTGCAACAAAAGTGTGAACTTTCCGCTGCGCGTAAAAGAGTAATACTTGGCACAGATGACGTTGACGACCCAATCTAACGATTGCGCTAGTTCATTTAGTGTGCTCAAAACGCCTTTCGGGGCCTCTTTAAATCATGCCACGTATTTTTCTACCTTCGGAATGTTGTTTAAATGGGCGTACGTTAAATAAGCAAGATTTCAGAAGCAAGGTAACAGCGACCCATATTCTTCTATTTCTTGGTGCCAATAAAATAATAACTCGGAAAGAAAATAGCTCTATATACCTCATCACCCATGCTCTAGCTAGTTAGAAGTTAGGAAAACTAAGTATGCTCAAATTAGAACCAAATGAGTCTAATGACGTGGAACAACAACTTAACTATATATATATATATATGTATATATATATATATATATATATATATATATATATATATATATATATATATATATATATATATATATATATACAGAAAGAAATGCCGGCAGTCTACAACGCCAAAGAAGGCATAGGGGAATGGTTAGACTATTTTTTACCGTTAGTGACGTTACATTATTATTTTCTATTAATTACGTGAGAAAGTAAGAAAGAGAAACACGCGCCCAGAGTGGGGACCGAACCCACGCCTTTCGATTAGATCTCGAATGCCTTACCAATTCGGCTATCTGGGCGACTGTGTTCTCCTTCACTTTCTGGGGTATTTATATTTGCTTCAACTGTATCTGACGCTTGAGGGTGGTAGCCAGCGCCACTGTCTGAGTGGCGCTGGCTACCACCCTCAAGCGTGGCGCTGGCTACCACCCTCAAGCGTCAGATACAGTTGAAGCAAATATAAATACCCCAGAAAGTGAAGGAGAACACAGTCGCCCAGATAGCCGGTAAGGCATTCGAGATCTAATCGAAAGGCGATGGTTCGGTCCCCACTCTGGGCGCGTGTTTTTCTTTCTTTCTTTCTCACGTAATTAATAGAAAATAATAATGTAACGTCACTAACGGTAAAAAATAGTCTAACCATTCCCCTATGCCTTCTTTGGCGTTGTAGACTGCCGGCATTTTATTCTGTATTTCCTAACGAGCCCCTCACACACACACACACACACACACACACATATATATATATATATATATATATATATATATATATATATATATATATATATATATATATATATATATATATATATATATATATATATATATGCTCGTAAAGAGAGTAAGGCAGATATAATATAATGTTTTTTGAAAAATTGAATGTGTATATAATGCAGTATATAACTTCAGTTTATAATTGTCGCTGTACTTAAAGAGGAACAGCATTGCACGGAATATAGTTCTTAGATGGGCAGAACTACTAATTTATGTCGGTAGAGACATGGTGTACTGTGGTTCAGCCTCATTAGAACGAGATTGACTACGGCATGTCGAAGCGCCAACGCAGTGGGCACTTTGAGCATCAAGAGTCATCTTCAGACAGACTGCTTGGAGTTCTTTTTTCCTTACGTCACCTACAAATACTCGTTTTGTCATTGGTAACAAGGTTGGTAATTACAACGTAATCAGACAGTGCTTAGCCACAGGGTCGGATCTTTAAGGTTTCGCTCCTCGTCATTACGACTGACCTTCAAGAAAACCATTGAAGTTTTTTTTAGTAGTTTTTCTTTTCCATTGAGACAGGCTAGCGATAACTGCTTCCAAATTCCAGTATTTTACAAAGGAAATAAAAAAAAATATAAGGAGGCAGATTTAAATACCACGGAGCTTATCGTTCGTATTATTTCGTTCTTGTTTCATTTCGCTTTTGGTAGGTGTACGCACAAAATGTGAAGACCGACAAGATTATTCTCAAACGCCGGCAAGTGCATAGCGCGGGGCCCATCAGTGGCCGCGCGCGTGCATACATACAGCGCTGACGAACCTTCGGCTTTGCATAGTCGGCGTCCCGCCAGTGCCTCTTGCAAATGGATACTGCGTGGCCGGCTAGAATTACGGTCGTTTCCCGTTATGCGGATACGCACTGACACGCCTGTCATTTCCAGCGGAGGCCCCCGCAAGGACACGCGGCTGCATTTAGCCGGCCCTCGCGTCTCACAGAGTGGGGCCCTCGAGCAGGGCCTGCTGGACGGAGACCCCGCGCTCCACAGCCTTGCAGTTCAAGGTGCCGGCCGGACTCGCGGCGGAACCGGGCCGGGGAGCGCCGCCACTTCCGATCGGCTGCAGCCGGCGGCCCTGGTCGGCCGCTGCGTACCGCGCCCCGGCGCAGCAGGGGGCTTCTCCGCCAAGCGCTGCCAACTGCGGGCAAAACCGGGCCTCGCTGCGGCAACTTGAACGTTACCATTGGCCCTGGTCGGGAACCACCACCCGGAACCAGTGTCAAAGCGGGGTACCCTAGCATCTCGCTCACCGCACGCCGAAATCCTGCCGTCAACCGGAGCTGTTGTTTGAACAACAACCTCTGTAAGTGGCAGAACCTCGCCGCGACGGAAAAATTTAACTGTCCAACAGGACCTGTCTATCATGTCGGAAACTTTTTTGGCTCAGTAGCTAAGCATTTGACGCTAAGAAAACGTTTTCACCGTGCGTGGAGCGTTAGCGTGTTTGAATGGCTTTACACCTTCATCACAGGGGTAGTGTAGGGTAGCCTTTCAGGGCATACACGCCAAGTTTTATGCCTCTTTGGAGTACGTCACACGTTTCTAATGGGTTCTACGACATCTTCAGTTAAATATAAGAAGCAACAAAAACTCTAAACACAAATTAGCTCTATGAGGGCCGCTGTCTGTTTCGAGGCCACACAGAAACCCAGACCCCCCCCCTAAGAAAAAGAAAGACGGTGGGGTATGTAAAGAACGCTTTCGCATTGACATTTACCGACACTTTTAAATGCTCTGGTGGAGGAGAGGACAAATAGTGTCAAGGCATTTTTAATTTAGATTTGCTATTTTCATACGAGATAAGTTATGTAGAAGCGTTGAAAACTAATCCAGTTGATAAAATGCTTTGTTTGGAGAGTTAGTTCATGGCTTCACAAAATAAAAGAGAGCGGAAAGGACGTGGACAAAGAAACCCGTATACACCGGACGAGCGCTCGCCCAGTCAAATTCTGTTTTCTTTTGTTTACGTCCTTTGCGCTATTTTTTATTTTTCTAATCCAGCTGGCAACTCTCTCGCCTTACGCTCACCCCCACAGGCCGCACAGTCCTCCAGAATTTAGGCCGTCCTACACCAGAACCCCATGAAGCACTACAGCCGATACCACCTCATATTCGTGCCACCATCAAAGTCACCCCCATTCCACGACATATGCATCCCGAGTACAACAAAGGACGTCGCAACGCTCGTGTTCACTACCTACATAAGAAGTACTCATCGGACAACGACACCCGCTACACTGACATCGCTCACTCAACTTCCCACTCAACCCTAGCGGTCACCGACACCAACAGCACCTTATGCACTGCGGCCACATACCGCCACCTCTCCCCATCTACAGCGGAAGCTACTGCAGTAGCCCTAGCAATGCATACAGCAACGTGCGACTACCTCACAATTATCACGGACTCGCAGCAAGCTTGTCGAAGATACCTCCTTGGAAGAATTCCTCTACCTGCCCTCAAGTTTCTACAAGCCGTAGTATCACCTCCTAACGTGACCATCGTTTGGACCCCAGGTCATGCCTCCCTCCCCGGGAACGAAGCAGCCCATGCTGCGGCCCGCGAACTTCACTTCCGGGCACTCCCGACGAGGCCGGGCGACTTGGACAGCCTGACTGACACGCTACACCCACTACCAGCCACCTACTCCGACATCTTAGCGCACTATCGCCACACCCGCCGAGAATACCCTCCCCCACACCCTGCACTCACCAACGAAGAATCCCGCATCTGGCGACGTTTCCAAACAAATACATTCTACAACGGCACCATCCTCTCCCATATCTCCCCCAGCCGTTTCACCTATAACTGCCGTGACTGCCACACCCCAGACACAACCCCCCACCTTGTATTCTTCTGCCCACACCACCCCTCCCCACTTCCCACACCTACTCTCGAGCAGTGGGAATGCGCGCTGACCAGCTCGGACCTGCAGGACCAGCAAAGCCTGATCCATCGGGCCACCCGAGCAGCGACAGCACGCGGCTACCTGGACTAAGGCGGCCGCCCATCTGCTCTAAATATGTAAAATAAACGTTTGGTCCTCCTCCTCCTAATCCAGCTGGTACATGGCTCAAGCAAAACCAGTAAAAAAATCACAGACTTTTCGCGCTGGGTGGGCGAAGGCGACAGCAAGCCCAGGAACCATGCATGTTGGCGCGATTCGGGAGGAATGCCCGGGGTGCCATTGAGGTCGTCAGCTATGACTAAGCATGTGGGAGATATGCTCAATTTCTCTTTTTCCTCTTCGATGCACGTGTCCTTATCTTCTTCTTTACGCGAACTTGATAGATATGCAAGGTAGAGAGAGGGTGAGGATACATTTAATGGTGGAGGCAATGTTAGCCAAGCCATTGCGCCCACTTTGCTACGCCAGATGGAACAAAAATTAAAAAAAAAAGTTAGACGATATGGGAGGATGCTGATACAAATTTCAGACCCACACACCTGCAGCGTCTCGCACTAACTTTTCTAGCAGAACTTTGTCCAGACCTGTACTTTGCGGGAGCACCGAAAGAGCTTCTGTAACCCTTGCAACCCGCCTATAGGACCGGACCAAGGACACAAGGCATCCTCTGTTTAAGTCCCCTTCATGTGGCCTACACAGAGACCATTTTATGAGTGTCTTTCTCGGCACCGCAAGCTTTGAGCATAAGCATATAATATGGTCGATGTTTTCGCGTACGTCACATAGAGCAAAGTCGCAAGGAGGCCTGCTGGATTTTGAAGAGAGAATGTCTTGTAAGTGTCACACCCTGGTAAGCGCCGCATTATAAATTCCACACTGAAAATCTATTGCTCGTTATAGTGATGTAACAATGCTTTAGTTGTTACGGCGATGCTTGTTATAAAGATGTTAACGAAATAAAAGGAATTTGAAACATGGATGAATGCACCATCCTTTGCGGTTCAGGTTTCCTTACTTTCCACGCAAACCAGCATGCACCGCCAGTGAAACGTCTGTTCGAGCCGGACCGAAAGGTTGCCGGAACTGGGAAGCCATGCAATCGGAAGGACACGACAGGCCAGTCCGGCAACCAGGGTGGCAGCGTGAGCACTCGTTGCGCGCAGTAGCGGCCGCGGCGCGTGAGCTGGTCGTCAATCACGGCGCGTCCACAATTAAGTGACGGGGCTTTTTTCCTAGTGCGATCTGCGCGCGTGGCTCTGACGAGCTCATTAACACGTCGGCCTGGCAGAGTCGCAGGCTGCACACGGCTCGCGCAGGCGCGCATCCGAGCCCGGTCGCGAGGCTCGAAGGCCTGCGGGGATCCTTGGAAGGCGCTCTTGGCTTGGCTCCAGGGGGGCAAATTGGCGTCTCTTCTCACTGCCACCGGGAACAGGGATGCCGCCACGCTGACCGAATCGCACTTCTCCGGAGACAGCAGGCAACCTTCGGCTGACCGCGAGGTTTCTCTGCAATGGACTTATAACGGAGCGCATCCCAGTCGACAGCCGGACTCCTGCATGCGCTGGCCGCACAATCTCCGCCCGCGACCTTGTGCAGCTCTTAAGCGAGTGCTTTCCGGGCGCCCTTAGACGCGGCCTCCACCAAGGGGCGGCAGGGCAGACATTTAGCCCCGTGCCGGGTGCCCATCATAATGTAGCCGCGCTAAATAAGAGACAGGACAGCGCTGCACTTATGATGTAACATGCGGGACTGTCCAACCGCCAATTTTAGCGTCGTGACCGAGGATATAAAGCGCGACTCGCTCAGAGAGTCGTGCTCCGTCGAAGGGGTGAAAACAACCGGAATCACTCCCCTGATGAGCCGTATATTGTCAACTGCTTGTCCGAGTGTGCAAGCTGGTTGCTCCCTTCGGGTCGAGATATGCTATCGTTCAGACTTCTTACACTTTAATAAAAGCTCGCTAGAGGATATTTTATAACTGAAGCTTCTGAGAGGCAAACTATGCCCATTTTCGGAGTCGTCACGTGGTTATGCATGAAAGGCTCCCATTGCGAAAGCGCTCAGACGTCTGAAAGAATGATGCTTAAGAGTTTACAGCAGTAGTCGGCAAGGGCATTCTTAGTGTTAATTGATTGATTGTGGGGTTTAACGCGCCGATGCAACGCAGGCGATGAGGCGCGCCGTAGTGGAGGGCTCCGGATTAATTTTGACCACCTGGGGATCTTTATCGGTCTAAGTGTTAAAGAAGAAAATCGTCGGTACAGCAGCACCAATCCGTAAGGATGTAAGTTTCTTGGGAACCCGATTTCACGGTCCAATTATTCATTTTTGATCTGTTTCAGTCTAGTTTCAAGGAAGGAAATTTTCCATTGGGGTAGAGAGAGGGCGTGATTTTGAAACATAGGACGGGTTCAGTGAGTTCCATGACTCTGGGGTACGTTTTTGTGGGGGGCGCTCACGGGAGGACTAGGAACCGAGGCGGGAGCCGTTTTCTAGATGGCTGGCCATGCCATGCTTACTGAGCAGGCGTTGCAACCGCACAGCTTTAATTCCCTCTCCCCGCTTTGCCCAACCCTGGAAAAACCTTGAGTTGTCTTCCTTTAAATATATATATATATATATATATATATATATATATATATATATATATATATATATGCTGGTTTTTCCACATTGCGTGCTGCACAGTGATGCTTGCTCAGCTAACTAGCGGCGGAAGGCGACCACAGACGAAGATCGTACCGCGAGGCGGAAAGCGCAGGACGTCGGCGTGGCCACAATCCCGCCGAACGCGCTTCCCCGGCGCGATGGCGCGGTTTGAGCGGAAGTTAACACACACACAGACACACACACACACACACACACACACACACACACACACACATATATATATATATATATATATACAGGGTGTCCCAGCTATCATGCACCAACATTTAAAAAAAGAGAAATTGCGTAACTCGAAGAAAACCTAGTGCATAATGTTTGTAGTACTGTGAAGAAGCGGAGAGTAATTTTTTCGTTAATGAGACTTAATTAATTAATTGTAATTAATTATCTAAATCGCGAAATACTGTCCTAATCACTAAAGTGTCAATGAGGCACTTGTAGGTAACCACGAGGGGTATCTAACTGCGGTATTTTCAGTGACGAACTAATTGCGTACTAATTTATTCTCACTGATAAAAGAAACCCGCGAAATATGAAAAATACCACGTGACGACGCCTACGCGCGCATTGTAAAGCAGCGTCCCCAAACAAAGCAGATTGAAAGCAACTGCTTCGCGTGTTACCCGCCCGAAAAGACAGCGCATCACCTTGATAATAGCATGCATGGAAGGAGCAGCAGCAGCAAGATTCGCGGAACGCATGTGCAGATAAGGAACAAACTCGGTCGCGATTTCTTCTTTCTTTCTTTTGTCTATTTCATGCTGGCTAACTCGGAGGCTAGCTGTTTGAGGGCGTTGCTTTACGGTGCGCGCGGAGGCGCAGTCACGTGGTATTTTTCATATTTCGCGGGTTTCCTTTATCAGTCAGAATAAATGAGTACGCAATTAGTTCGTCGCTGAAAATATCGCAGTTAGATACCCCTCGTGGTTACCTACAAGTGCCTCATTGGCACTTTAGTGATTAGGACAGTATTTCTCGAGTTAGATAATTAATTACAATTAGTTAATTAAGTCCCATTAAAGAAAAAAATACTGACCGCTTCTTCACAGTACTGCAAACATTATGCACCTGGTTTCCTTCGAGTTACGCGTTTACTCTTTTTTTTAAATCGTGGTGCATGATAGCTGGGACACCCTGTATATATATATATATATCGCGAATCAGAAATGGGAAATGAGGGGCTCAGTGAATTAAGACACAATAAGGGTTGGCAGTCCAGAAAACCTCGGAAAGCAAAGGGGGGAATGCGTTAGGTTATAGAAACAAATGCATTTTTTGAGTCAGAAAGAAACTGGTGAAAAAATGCCCGCCGGGTGGGATCCGAGCCCACGACCTCCAGAATACCGGTCTGGTGCGATAACCACTACGCTACCGGCGGGGCTGTTTCCCCACTACTTTCACTTCCATTTTTTCACCACTTTCTGACTAAAAAAATTCTTCATCTGTTTCTATGACCTAACGCATTCCCCCCTTTGCTTTCCGAGGTTTTCTTGACTGCCAACCCTTATTGTGTCTTAATTCACTGAGCCCCTCATTTCCCATTTCTGATTCGCTGCATGCATAGCGAGGGCCTCTGTTCTGGCAGTCTTGGTGCCAAAGGTAGCTTAAGAGGGTTCAAAGCTGGTCGACCACTCTCGACATGTCGTACACACTCGAGTCACGGCCCGGGTGTTAAAAGGAAGGTCTCTTCACCCCGAGTAGTCCGAGTGGCGCTGGCTACCACCCCCAAGTGCAGGAAACAAAAATACCGTAACATAAATACCCGAGAAAGGGGGGGGGGGGGAAACAGCCCCGCCGGTAGCGTAGTGGTTATCGCACCAGACCGGTATTCTGGAGTTCGTGGGTTCGGATCCCACCCGGCGGGCATTTTTCAACCACTTTCTTTCTGACTCAAAAAATTCTTCATATGTTTCTATGACCTAACGAATTCCCTCCCCCCTTTGCTTTCCGAGGTTTTCTTAACTGCCAACCTTTATTCTATATATATATCAATTATCAATTAACGCGGCAGATGCCAGATGCTCGAGGGATTGACCACCACGGTATATTGTCATTAGGTTAACAGAAAACATATGCATATAATAATAACAAAAGTTGTTTGTGCAATAAGTTCAATACAGAATAATGATGCTCTGCTATCCAGAACGCGGCACGATTGTAATTTTAACAAAGAATTACTGGGTTGAACTAGTGTAAAACATGCAATCAATGCGATGTATTTTGTCGGGAGTGGCGTATACGAGTTGTTTTTTCCCTCAAGGGGTAATAATTAAACTTATCGAAACTGCATACAATAATGTTCATAATTTCGGTCGCGAGGGCTTACTGAGGAATGAAACCGTTCGAAATTATCGAGCGAAAATGATAACAATGACGCGGCTTTAACATGACAGGGTCATTCCTTCCAAATCTTATATCCCACCACCTGTGCTGCGTAGCTTAGGAAACAAAGAAAGTATATTATAGTGAAAATCAAGTTGTGAACTGCTCACTCAGGTGACATATGTTGGAAGAAGATTACGATATATATAGCTATTGCACACTAAGAAATAGCCGCAGGTCGGCTTCACCACAACGCTTCGGAGCGACAATCAGCGTGAGCAAATGGGCGAATTTGGCGAATGACAAGGCCCGGCATGGGATTTGAGTGAGAAGTAGAACCTGCGCAGGTATAACAACTCAAGCGCACACATTGATTGCGCGGTTGTCCACGCAGGTTTGCTTTTTTGCTCAAAGCGCATGCTGGGATTTGGAGGCGCCCCAATCACGGCGATTTCGCCAGTCAAAGGGATATCACCGCTCAAAATAGCAACGGATGAGAGAGGCAGAATGCAAAGCGGCCGTTTTACCGGTATATATGCACGTCCACGCGGTTATCGTCCCGTCTATTAAACTTGCAAAACACCTCCACAAAGAACAGAGTGGAGGTCTGCGGGTGAGAGAGGTGATCGCCTCGCTGGGCGCTGAAAAAGAAAAAAAAAAGAAAAAAAACTTTGGTTGATTTCTCTTTCATAGGAATCGGTAAAACACGAAAGTGAAATGTGCTGCGAAATCTGAAGCTGAGCATGATTTGCGGGTCGGCGCTGTCTTGTGGGCGTGCTTAGCGAGCGACGTCCTGCTGGCGGGTCGCTTCAGCAAAGGTGTACTGGCGTCATTTCCGTGACGGATATGACGTCAGCGAAATCTTGGTGTATACCGGCATAAAACACTATAAAAAATATAAAATCCGAAAATCAACAACTCAAAGTATAGCGTACTCTTTAGTACTAAAGGTTGCTTCCCCGCAAGAAGACCATTTGTACAGGGGTGCACCTTTTACTGGCCGCTTGCTCCGTTGTACTGGCGTCTTTCCGTGATGGATATGACGTCGGTGAAACCTTTGTGTGTCCGGGAATAAAACACTTTCGTGTTAAAAAAATAGTGCAGCTTGCAGTAGTATTACAAGGCTGGAGAAAAAGCAGAGCTATAGGCTGACCTAGCTTCTCCCCAGACTGACAGCGGATCCCAGGAGAGAGGGAGCAACCGAACCCCAGGAGTGCTAAGCCGTTTTGGACGGCACTGTAACGCAAAGACCATCAAAGTATGTAAAGTGTTTTATTCAGTAGCAGTCGACGTCATGCCTTTCGCCGTCGTCGCCAGACGGCACAGCCGCGTACGTCTTGTAGCCCGCCCTCGCCTCGGGATACCTCTATTTTTTAGTCAGCTGGTCCGGTGGCCGTCTCCACATGCGGACTGTGAAGGGATGGCTTGACAGATTCGTCGTCATCGTCTTTGGCGCATCAGACCTGTGGTGCGCCGGCCTCTGCACGACGACGACGACGAAGGCGGGAGCTCCTTATGTGGCGTAAGCCCACACGCAGGTCTGGACGACGCCATGAACATGTCGATTATTATATTTGCTGTATTAATCAGTGACTAACTAATGAAAAGTGGGCATTACTTGTTGTTGGTGTCTATATTTTCTGTGGAATCGTCGCTGGTGTTTCTCTCGCCTGAACTTCAGAACATGTTTTAATAGCGGAGCCGTTGTACAAGCCGTAAGTTCGCTGTTGCAGGAAAAAATACAAGAAAATGCGGAGCGCTCGCGACCGCGTGCCTCGCGACGACCGCTGAGCGTTTCCGGCACGCGCAGGGGCTTTATCGAAAAGAAAAAAAGAAAAACCTCCTAAGCCCACAAAAAGGCTTTGGGCCTCACCATTTACAACTTCACGCACAAGTTGCTGAAACTGGGACTGCACAACGTCCTTGGAGAGCTTATATGGAGCTAGGCCCAGAGAAACTCCTAACTTCAACGCCTCAGTTTCACATCATTTGGCTATGCCGTTCGCCGCACGCTCGGTTAGCCTACGCCGCCAAATCAAAACGGGCCACAACGTCTCCCAGCGACCATCAAGCACCGCATCCACGTTTCCCCCATACCGCGCCATATGCATCCCACCTTCAACCAAGGCCGTCGGGAAATACGGGTCCGCTGTCTCATGAGGAAGCTAACGAGTGACCCCAGGTCCGTTACACTGACGTCGCCTATGACTCCTGCACTCGACGCACAACTTTGGCCACCTTCAATCATGCCGGCCGAATCTCCACGGCCGCCACGACGCACGCCAACCAAATACAAACAGCAGAAGCTCTGGCCATCGCTTTCGCAGCCACCACCCACGACAAGCTTCCCCACATAACTGTAGTTTCCGACTCGCATCAAGCATACCGCCTCTACCAGGCAGGTCTAGCCCCACCCCAGGCCATTCCCCTCATCCAACGCTTACCCGACGAGACCACCACCATAACGATCATCTGGACTCCCGGACACTCCGGCCTTACTGGGAATGAAGCGGCCCATGCTGCAGCCCGAGCTGTGCACTCCCGGCATTTTCCACCGACGGCCAAGTGATCCCACCCCGCACGAACGCCCACGACCTCTAAATTCCTCTTGATGAGACGTACAGCTCCCTTCTGTCTCACTACGCCCTTACCCGCCGGGTCTACCCCCCTCCACACCCGACCCTAACCAACCAGCAAGCCATCATCTATCGTCGCTTTCAGACCGGTACCTTCTACAATCACGTCATCCTCCACCAGATCTCACCCACTATCTGCCCCCGCCAATGCCAACCCTGCGACACCCCACTCACCAGATTCCACCTCGTATACTCCTGTCCCCACTCCCCTAACACACCCCCCTTCCCCACCCCGGAGCAGTGGGAGACTGAGCTGAGCAGCCTGGACACGGCCCGACAGAGGGCCTTGGTTTTTCGGGCCATCACATCGGCCCGGTCAAGACACATCCTGAACTACGCTTCACCACTGCCCTCTTCCCCTTTCCTATCGCTCGAATAAACGTTTTCTACTACTACTACCAGCGCTGCCGCCAAGCACTACCGCCGTAATGCTTGGCATGAGGAACACGGTGATATCGATGCATATGATGATGACTGCTACTAGCACAGTGCAAAGGAACGACGGGACATCCAAATAAACAATTTCGAACTTGCACAAATGCGTGGTGATGTGTCCTTCAGTGCTCCCGTACGAAGAATCCCTGCAGCCTCGCTGTGGTTCAAGCCTTGCGCGACTTAGTGCATGCTTCGCCAGTTGAGCTGGTGCAAATGTACAATGCTGAGGATGAACTTGCATCCACCACTAGCCTCAAAGAGGACGACGACCTCTTCGATGCATATGGCGAAGATTACTAGCACCGAAAATATGCCAATAAACAACGATGCTGAAACTTAACTACGTGTCTGGCAAGGATCACAGCTCCGCTATTCAAGCCTTGCGCGTGAGTGCAAGCCTTTCTGAATTTTTTTCTTCGAGCTATAGTGGCAGCTCACTTAACCCTGAAGTTCCTTCACCAAATGCTAAGACGAATAGGACTGGTGACATGTGCAGTATAATACACGAACTCGTGCGGCGTTTCAACTTCTGTTAATACCGGGTCCCGAAATAGTGCTTTGCCACAATTCGCATGCATGACCTATAACGCATAACGACGTGGCGCAGCACACGATTTCACCTAAAAATAAAATCTGCACCGTGATATTGTTCAGCGCACCGATTTCAGGCTCGCATTGTGTAATTGTGCAAGGCAAGGGAGGGGGACGGTCGAGGCCACTGACTCGGCATCTTATGAAATAGCTACTGCCAAGAATTGCCTTTTTATCATAACAGGTCTACCAAGTTTATCTTGCTTCGGCTTCTGCCCTTACCACGACGATCAGCCATTTCACAGTGCGCCTGAAGAAAACCAAGAAATCATGCCCCGTCAAGATCATGCTCTCCGTCAAACGACGACGATGGTTGAACGCGAAGCTTTCTCGTGACGGTTTCTATGGTTGTCGTCTTGAGTTTCCCCGAGCATTCGAACGCGCCGAAATGGAGGCTTTATCACGCGAGGGATCCAGTTTCGATTCCGGCCACGGGAAGGGTTTCTTTCTTTCACTTTGGCATTTTCGCGTTACAGACGCCATCAGTGAGAAGTTAGAAGCCTACAGCGCACATGTTCACGCGATTCGCATGCGACTGATCCGCCAAACCGGTCCTAACAATAAGTCGTAACGATCAGTCGCATGCGAATCGCGTAAACCAGTCGTACATGTGTCTAGCGCTTAAAGGTTAGCTTTAAAATGAAGAAATCAATCCGAAGTTTATGTGGAGTACACCCGCTGCATCTTATAATTATAGTTTTTATTTTGAATTATTTTCACTTTCTTTCATTTCCTAATTATGTTCGCGTCGTGCTTTTTTTTCGTGAGTCTGCCCCAAAGGAAACCATGCGTGCGCCACTGACGTCAGTGTGTGCTTAAGTCAGACCTACTTCTCACTACTTTTAAAAAAACGCAAAATATTCCAATAAAACGCGCCTCTCCTGCCTAACTCTTGTTGGTGGCAGTCAGAATTTCGAAGCCGGAAATCGTGCAAGCCTTTGATCATGACCAGGAAAGCGTGGTTCTTGCCTCTGACTAAATCGTTAGTGAGGACCATCCTCTTGACCTGATATATATTCAAAGCACAGAGCGCGCACACTCCATCAAGTATGCGAATGTCTAGAGAACATATATACTGTTTTGGTTCCCAGAAATCCCCCAACTCCCCCCACCATTTTTGTTATGTGGGGTGTCGGTGTCTACGGCGGGCTGACTTCCTTCACTGAAAGTAGCCGCTCCAAGGCGCTCACGGAGTGGAATGGCCCGTTTGGGTGCATTTCCTAGCAGATCTGCTGCGTCATTTCTTTCTTCATTTTCTGCGAATAATCATGACAAAGCGAGCAAACAGCCGCGAGGGCGAAAAGAAAGAAAACGGCGTCGTAGCCTAAAAGAAAACAGAGAGTTACGTGTCCGGCACTGGCACGTACAAGTGCGATACAAAGTGTCGCTTGGGAACAAAACATCCTCGCACATCGAAGACGGATAGCCTGGAGTCTCCGGGAGGCCGAGGACCGGTTGGTCTGTCTTGTGGCGTGCTTTATCTCACCTTCTCGGTCGTGGCGGCTTCGCCGTCGAAAGCTCCGACGTAGACCCGCCCGGGCGACATGTTTTGACGTATTGTCTGTCGCCCGCAGCCGCAGTGATGCCGCCGGGGCTGCCGGAGACGGGGCAACCGGTGCGCGTTCATCTCGACCAACGGCGGCCATTAGAATTCTCAGGCCATCGCGGCCGGTGCGGCAATGAATCATGGCGCTATTCATCCGTCTTGGCGAGAACACGGCCTCTCGGGTGACCGGCTGCAGACCCTGGTGCTGCACACTGACTGTAACGTTAGCCGCGCTTGACTCGACTTCTGACCGGCGGAAAAGTTATCCCACGCGTCCTGCTGTAGAGCCTTATTTGAGCTGCTGATGAACGGCTGTCTCCCTTCGGGCGTCAAGAAGTCCAGGGCCCGGTTCGGGAACGAAGGCGGTGTCCCTAAAAGGGTGGCGCGATGATTACTTCTCAGCTGGCACCGTATCTTTATTCATGGCGCCTGTCAACGTGCATTACACTCATGGCAGCGCGAGTGGTGAGGGCTCTATGCCCAATTAAAATGATCGAGTACCCGGCTCGCATCATTCTCGGAGCTGGCGTGGGATATGATAGGCGTGATGTATGCAGCTCTTGAGCCCACTGGGCGGGGGCTGGCGATGCCATATACCAAGCTGGCCACCCGTCAGGACGAAGATGTAGTGGGGTGTCGGCTGTGTGCCACCGAAACCGCCGGAGCAATCTTGTCGCGTGCATTTCTTTTTGAGACCTGAGCATTCGCCACACCGGGCCGCAACCGTTCGCCGAACTTCAGCGCCGCTGGACGGGCAGCCCGAGCAGCGGTTTGCGTCAGCCAGGGACCATCGAGGTCGGCGCTGTTCGCCTGCTTTGCGCGCCGGTTACTTGGGCAACGCGGCTCCGCTCTGGGCATTTCCCAGTCACGACCAAACGGGCCGGCAACAATGGCGAAGATCATCACCTCATCGACGAGGACGGACGTCGAGCGATGCTCTGCGCGACGGGGGCGTATTGCCGACATTGATATTAGAAAGGGCATCATTAAGGCTGGGGAGAGGGCGCCCATCTCCTTCGGGGATGGCACCGGTGGCCTAAATGAACACCGCGCTTGCCCGGGACAAGGCGGGTAGTCGCGTTTGTTGCCTCGCCGCCCGTTGTTTCCGTAATCGAGGATTCTGCCGGCGAGCTGCTTGAAAGGCGGCTGTTTTCACTGCCACAGCCGGCGGCCTCAGCGCGCCATTGTCGGCGGCTCCTTTCAGCGGGTCCTGAGGGTCGCGTGTGTCATACACGGGCCGCTTTAATTACCCTTGGGCCTGCACGCGTGCGCCGATTGCGACACCGGGCGGACAAAAGCGGAAGGAAGCGCCCTCGTGGGCGGTGCCGAGACGCCCTCCTCGCTGCCGCCGCCGCATCGGAGTCGTCGTCGCCGTCGCCGAGCGGCCTTATTTGTCGTGGCCCTTCTTTATCGAGCCCTTCCCGAGGGAGAGCGCGCACGCATTGTCGGCGCCGCTTGCCTCACCGGAGCGCCGATTTGCTTCCCGGCACCACGACACGCGCACTTGGCGGCTGCCTGCCCCTTTGTCGCCGAAAAATTGCGCATCCGGCAGGCTGCCTGCGCGGCCTGATCCGGGGATTTTAATTCTCACAGTGCAATTGCGAAATATTTCTCTGGCGCAGATATTAGCGACCCACCTGCATTCTTCCTCTCCCTGTTTGATTATTGCATGAGCAAAAGCTGGGGCACGTCGGCGAAATTCTCGCGTAGCTCTGTCAACAGAGCGAGCTGTAGAACAGCACAGGACGGCAAAGTGTTGCAGGCGCGTGGATAGTGGAAACATCGCGAGAGTGGAAAGATCGGCCTACGCAACGCTGGGGACGTCGCCATGGAGACGACAAGGCGAAGCACGGCGCGCCAGCAACCTCTGCCTCGACGGGCCTTGCGACTCCAGCCACCGGTACGCGTTAGAATAGTCCGCAGCCAGTGCGGGGGGCAAAAGAGGAAGGAATGTGAATTACAGCAACCAAATACCGATATTGGTGGGCAACGAAAGGAGCAGCGGGCAGCCAAGGCCGCTTCTAAGAGCAAAGCTGCTAAAGTTGCAAAATGTGACCACTGAAGCCCGCACTTCATGGGGCGTTTTTCCGCTGCGAATTTGGTGGAGCGAATATCCGCAGTATAGTTGCGAAATTCGCAATGCCTCCTACACTGCCTGCGAACACTCCGGTTTTCATATTTATGGTACGTGTTATTTGCAGACGAATTACGTCAGTCGCCGGCGTAGGTTTTTGCGATCCTAAAAGAAAGGAAGGTTGGACAAGGTATTTCAGCATTAAGTTCTTTTTTATTCTTTCAAATTATGGGTGCTTAACTTTCCCAAGCTACACCTGGACTATGAAGCGCGCCGATGTGGAGGGCTCCGGAATAATTTTGACCACCTCAGGACCCGCGCCCTTGGGCTCAGCTGCACAACGCCTTAGCCACTGAGCCGCCGCGGCGGGTTTCACCCTTCAGTGAATGTCATGTTCACATAGCTGTGTTCCTATCGGCCGCCCGTCCCTTGGTCTACGCCGCAGAAGAGACGTTCGCGAGAAAAGTTTTGCCGTAGCAAACATTTGGCAGTTGGCCGCATCCGTTCCGCACCCCTATAGGGACCGTTCGGCCGTTGTGTGGCTCCACCGTCGCTTCAGCCAATAGCGCCGCCGGTGGCGGTCAGCGCAGCGAGTTATGCATGGCTTTCTGTCGATCTGCTGCGGTGCTGTTTGCAAAGCGTAGGTAACCATCAGGTCTTTTTTCAGGTCAGTAAATCTTGAAAGTAGAGGCGACCTTTACGAGGCATGCCATGTGTGTGATACTATACGCCCATACTCAGTAAATACAAATTACAACGCTCAATGCGCCAAGCTGGAAGTCCAAGTGCAAGTGCGTTTCTCCGTGCAAATTTTTCATGCCTGCGTGCAGTTTGGCGTATTGAGGAATATATTGCAGCTAAATGCTCCCACAAAGTCGATGTGTGCAGCCGATCGAGGTATGGTGCGGCATGACAAAAAGGCCTCGTATACAAGCGAAAAACAAAATTGGGGGTACCTTTTAAGATTTACACAAAAACATAAATTGTGATAGACGACGCTCCGTAACTTCATTAATTATGGTAGAAATGTGTTTAATTTCACAGAATTACGTTTACTACAGCCATCGGGAATCCTTTCCAGAATAAATACCGCACGAAAGCAGAATGTTATTGCTTGTCGTCGAAAAGCATTGCTTATAAGACTTGCAATGGTTGCTGGTTAGTTGGTTAATGGTTTTTCAAAAAGCAATACCTGCGTCGCTGAAAGACGAGAGGCAGGAGGGTGCGAAGAACCTGCCCTAAGTTTCACAACTGAATGCTGCGGTCGAGTTTTATACAAGCTGCAGCCACATAGCTATAAAAATCATGCACTCCTGCGTCTAACGACGATGATGGTTTATCGCAAAGCTTTCTCGCGTGGGTTTCCTTCGTTGCTTTCTGGATTTAAACTTGACTAGTTGAGCTTTTAATTTGACCAGCACGCAGTTTTGGTATTTTGATCGCAGCTTCTTTGACTTTGATCCTTTCCCATTGTATTTCGCACGTAGGAAGCTTCGCGTTCGACCATCGTCGTAGTTAGGCGGAGGGCTGGGTGATTTTGCTGTTTAATTTTGCACGTCCATGCACCCCTCTCCAAATCCTAACTGCTTCCATCGTGTCGGAGATGCGTCTGTGCTGGAGGACTCGGGCCGATGCCCCCCTATTTGAGGCAACTAGTCGCGCGTTTTTTCGGTTCTTCACGAGGCATATTACACGATTTTTTAGGCACTCGGCAAAGAATATTTACGCATTAAAAACTACTGGCTGACATTAACACTGCCACATTTTTAACTATCGGTGCCAGCCTTTATTCCACTCCACGCAGGTGGTAAAATGGGAGGGGGATGGTTTGTAGCTCGGGCTGTTGGGCGGTTGAATAACTTCGGCTCTTGATAAAGTGACCACTACAAACGTGGGAGTTCCGCTTCGGCTCTCAGGCTCCCATGCTGTCACTTATGGAAACAGAAGGAACAAAGCTTACGGTTACAGAAAGAAAGTGTAAACTGCCGCGATGTTTCCACGGCCACACGGTAATAGAACTCGTACGTAAGTGCCTTTCCCTTCAAAGCGCACGCATCGATTTATCCCACCGTTAAGGCTGGTGTGGAAACCGCAGTCATTGAAACCAGTGAAGATAATTTAAATAGTTTTATTCTTACTCGGACAGCGCGGAGCCAGCTGCAAAAAGCGCTCATGTCAATGTAGCCCATTCCGAACCTTGGAAGCGTCCAATATGTTTACGTAGCTGTTAGTGCATTTAAGAAGAACTGAATACTAATAATAGCAGTTTTATTCGTACCCAAATCGGGTGGAGCCAAGCGTAGATCGCTGCAAAAAGCGCTCACGTCATTGTAGCCCATAACCAACTTTAGAAGCATCCGACAAGTTTACGTAGCCGTTAGTGCATCTAAGAACCTAACACATTTGGCTAGACGTCGTTACACCGCACATATCCGCTAACAACACCACCTAAACATTCGAAGCACCGAAGCAAACGCGGCTAAAACAGCGGAAGGCTGCGTAGTCCTATGCACCGGCTCATTCCACTAACGAAGGCAGCGCCGAGTGGTGGCGCCACCCGTCCAGCTGCCCGGTCCCTATAGGGGAGAACTGCACTGGGTACGTGCGAAAAATGCAATGTTGCGGACCTCTGAGGCCGGACCAAGGCGTGTGTGTCGGGTCGAGCCTCAAGTAAGTGAGGGAGAGGGACGAGCTGCAATTCTTGGAGATCCACCAATTGACCTTTCAGTATGTATTTTTTTGCATGTTTTGGGAAGCCGGCTACAAAAGCCATTTGTTGCGAAGCCACTTTCAACATGCGTTCTAGAAATCATACATACGATAAATCATACCACGTGATGGTACTGCGCATGGAAGCTCTGTCAAGGTGCCATGTTTGCCATTTTTTCGTCTAGAAGCTAATTCATGCACTTTGAACTTGTAAATGTTACCATGAGCTTACCATTTCAAACATCCCAGCTTTCTAGTTCAGAAATTTAGTTTCGAAAAACGATTATAACTCGCATTCTAATACGAATAGCTCAAGACAAACTGAACTATGATTGACCTTTAAGTCGACTCCACGCGTGCCGAGTTTCGCGTATTTGCCATTTATAGATAGACCACAGTCTAATTGCAAAACGCCTGCGGATTCGCGATACGCTACACACTTTGAAACAGGCGTACTTCAAAGGGCCAGGATGGTTACGTAAGATGGCTGTAGCTCGCTTTCTTACTCTCATAATTTGAAACGAATTATACCAGGTTTGTCTGCGAAGTTACGTTTAATTAATCATTGACGTTAATGATAAGCCGGCCAATAGCAACTATTAATATGACGCTACACTCTAGGGCAATCCCGTGGCTCAACTTTCCGCAGTGCATTCAATTGACCAAGCCATGCAACCAACAATGAATTTCCGGCGAATGACGTCGTCGAGCGCACCCGTCTGCACTGTGGCGTTACGCAAGCAAGCGTGACGTTCTGCATTGCGCCGTGCGACACCGCAGATAGCATTTTTGAGTCAAAATGTATGCACATTGCTCTCGCTCGCCGAATTTGCTTAACCACGGCGTTTCCTTTGAATCTACCTCTTCTGCGGCCGCACGTAGTTGGACAAAGACGCCAATGAAACGAGTTAGACAGCCAAATCAAACTAAATAACTAAGCAATATACAAACTCCCAAAATTCCAGAACGTATGGTACCATATGGTAAATTCGCTCTATGCTAAAAAAAAGAGTATCTCAGGCTGGTTAGGAAGAGATTCCAATAATGGAATTACGTATATATGTATACACGGATTTCGCACTGTTCGACATAAACCCGTGTACCGGGCGTAGAAGGTAGGGTGCCATATGGTAAATTCACTCTATGGTAAAAAAAAAAGAGAGTTGTATCTCAGGCTGGTTAGAAAGAGATTCCAATAATGGAATTACGTATATATGCATACACGGATTTCGCACTGTTCGACATAAACCCGTGTACCGAGCGTAGAAGGTAGGGTACCATATGGTAAATTCACTCTATGGTAAAAAAAAAAAAAAGAGTTGTATCTCAGGCTGGTTAGAAAGAGATTCCAATAATGGAATTACGTATATATGCATACACGGATTTCGCACTGTTCGACATAAACCCGTGAACCGGGCGTGGAACTGGAGTGTGCAGCATACTTGAATTCATTAAGCTGAAACATTATTAGCATTGATGTGGATAATGTTTCAGAGGGGATTTTAAATAATTCGCTCCAGTGATGGTCACGAAAATGAGGCTTTTCTGTATGGCTGAATCTTCTTCAAGCAAGCTGCCTCGGCACCTGGTAGAATTTGGCCTTATCATAAAGCTTAATCTCAGGTGTGCGTGGAGGCGTCATTTAAGAGGCGATCGGAGAAACACGCAAGATTATGCGATGCAATTCATGCTAGAAAAGCCGGCTTGTAGGCAGCATGATAAGCACTTCAGGCGAGAGCATGGCGACTTTCGTCGACTGACTCTCACCGTCAAGGCAGCCGATAAATCGCTTTCAAGAGTGGCTTCCAGGTACCCGGGGTGAAGCACGGTTCAGTTCACGCGCGGTGTACATTGCCACTTCACAGTTGGGGACCTGATGAAATCCTTCAAAACGAGCAGGAGGCAATTAAAAATAAATTTCAGTTTTGGAATAAGGGTACTTGGCAGTTGACGGAATCAGACAGTGTGTCTTTCATGAAATTCACCTGCCTCATCAGCGTCGAGCGATCAGCTGGACGCCGCAGGAAACATTGTCCGGTGTAATAAAAGCCGGCTTGTATCGCGAATGCTGCATAGTGAGTGCCACGGTGTATCTCCCCCACAACCACACGGGCCATCGTTAACACAAAGTGGAGAACGACAATTTGTGCCCACGCTGGTCTATATTGCACCGAAGACGAGACCCTGTTCGCAGGAGAGCATCCCGGCAGCGAGGTGAAATTCTTGCGTCCGTTTTTGAAAGTGGTCATAGGGTAACAGGGTTTGCAAGAAGGCGCATGCACACGTCGGGAACGTCACCGTGCGCGGCGTCAGCGGACGGCGATAACGAGCAGCAAGCGGTGACCCCTGGGCGTCGCAGGAGCAGCGGAGAGCGCGCGGCTCGGACCTGCAGCGGCTGTGCCGAGCGGGCCCGAGACGTCGTCACGTACGAGACGCCGCGAGGGGCTCCGGAGGGGCGACGCGGAAACGGCGTGCCTCCGTTTTCACACCGCTCCCGGGTCAGCCGCGTCTCATGGGGCCAAATTTTTGCTCCCTAATGAAGCAGCATTCTTATTTTCAGGCGTCTTCACACGCCAGTTATTTAACTCGAAGGTCGGCCGACCGTGGGGGGGTCATCAGCCCCGCGAGGAGACAAAGGCGGTTGACATTCACCTCAGACGGACTAATTATATTAGGAGGACTGTGAGAACGCCAGTGACGCTTTCTCAGGGCGGACAAAAGGCCGGCGGGGTTTGCCCAAGGGAGCGTGGAGTCGCGGCCATTATTATGTAACACAAGGGGCTTCCCTCGGCGGCTCGAAATAGAAGCGTGCGAAAGGGAGAGTCGTCGGGGGCGCCTCCTCCGAGGGCGTCGTTAGCCGCCGCCTCTTGTTATCGGCAGGAAGCCCCCTCGATGCGCGCCGGTTTTGTTCGGGCTCTGGGTCGCTGCCGCCGGCCTCCGCGCGCGAGCCGGCCACGTTTTCGGGGAGATGAACGAGGCGACCGATTGGACGCGAGGCCGCGGTGGCGCGGATTAGAGCGGCGGCGGCGGCGGCAACGACGTGTGTGTCCGGCGGCTGCCGTCGTCATCGACAGCGCGGGCATGCACACAGCGGCGACTTTCCCCGTGAATCCGTCTTTCGCCGCTTTTGGGTCATTCGCTGGCGCCTTTCTCCCGGCCGGCTCCTCTTGACAGAGGCATATTGTTTCAAAACGCGCAGATCTAACACCCGCACTCTCGTTAGCCTTTGAAATATTCATACTGGCTGCGCGTATATATCGCCTCTCGCTCGGGAGCCGCAACAGGAAATGGCCCTGCCAGCACAGGCTCGGCAGTGACTCCCAAGGTTGATGTCGTTTTAATGGCACTTCCAGTTCATCAAACACGGCGTTTCCTCCTTCCTTTAGCGCCCCTGCGACGCCTCGGAGCTGTCGCAGTGGCACTGGATGGGCGGTGCTGACAAAGGCACCGCGATCTGGTTATCATCGTCGTAGCCGTCCCTTCGCGCGGAGGTCCTCGGCGCTCGGAGGCGGCGCTGTGGGGCCGGAGTTCGCCGCCTGGTCGCTTTTTCCGCGGCCAATCTTTGCTCCCAAGACGCCCCCCTCTGCGCGTTGCTCGTTAATCAGTCGCCGAGTGACCTCGCACACTCCTACTACGCTCTCGAAGGAGGCTGCAGGATATGTCATCTTGAGGAGCAAGATTCTTCCGAAGGGGTTATAGTTCAGGTTCAAGTGATCAACGCCGCTGGTTGCTGCGAGGAAACAGGATTAACGAGCGCAGGTTTACATAGGACACACTGATTATTAGATATTTGTGTAACTAATGCCGTTCACCATGAGGGGACAGCTGCTGAGCTGCGTAATGTTTTTTTTGGTCCAAACTTTCACGTGTTTTCTTTTCTCCTGTTTTCAGGTTGAACCAACAGGAGAGAACTGCGGTTGCACGATTCCGCATTGCCTGAATACCGCTTAACGCTTGTAAGGATGACAAATCGATAGCGAGACCACGTCTCAGGCCTTCTCTGAGGGAAAATGGAAGCCTTATTCATATCCCCGGTCCTTGCTGTTCTTTTTTGTTGTTCACCATTCTGTCCACCGTGGCAACAAATATTTTGAGTCCGGCTCTACGCAGCTCCAGGAGGAAGCAGCTTGGCGAACCTAGCTTACTTCGCCCTTCTCATCCTGGCCAAGTTATTTACCTCTCTCAATCAGACATGCGTTCATTAAGCGTCCCTATCGACCACCGACCACGGCACACATGGCAAGCTAACATGCGCGCTCAGCGGCGCGCGATTTCATATCCAACATACCGTGTGATGTTCCTGGGTCCGGTTTAGGCACGCATTGGTTAAAAGGGAACGATTTATTAAACCATTTGGACGGTGTACAGGGACTTTGCACTGGACCGAGGTCGATTGCACTCTGTAAAAAAGTGTCAGAAAAGGATGTGTTTTAAAATAAAAGCATTGTTTGGATATCAATTAAAATTTACCAACGGACCTTCGGTCATCACCGAAGTGAGCATGAGGCCAGCTGGCTAAATTACCGCGTTTATTCAAATGCAGGTAAAGAAGCCTTGCGTGGACTTGATAGCGAAGGATTCACGGACACAACACCTTTTCATCGCTCTAGAACGTTCGTTTTCCGGCATTCCAAAAGAGGCGCGAGCTGATGGCGAGCGGCAAGTGTAACCGCTGCCTGCTCCAAGTTTTAAAAGGAAGATATTTGCCCTGAGACAAGCATGCCGCACAAGAATGTGGGCATTTATGCAAATTTGGTTCTCAAAATGCACTGCAGTAATTACGTCACGGGGTATTTACTCACTTAGCCCTGTTTCGACGGCGATAATGAGTATGACAGTGTTTTGCAAGTTCGCTTACATAAGTTTGTTTCTTTGTTAGGATGTTATGATTTAGTGATTTGTTTGTTTGCTCGTTCGTTCGTTCACTGCTTTGTTTGTTTGTTTGATGGCTGTCTTGGTTCTTTCTCTGGCCGCCATTCATTATTCATTTTCCGCTTTCATTCCGTAACCACATCGAATCAACCAGCGTGCTTTCAAGTAACCACTGTGTTAGACTCCATAAAACAAACGCGCCATTGGAGATGAAACAATGTGGCGTGAAATACGAGCGTCCGTTGCACGCTCCGCTTTATCGTAGTCCCACAGAGACGGCGTGCATGCGAGCGGTTCACCGCGGAGTCATTGCTTGCTATACAGCCTCGCTGCTTGGGAGATGCTCCATTTGAAGACAATGCCTCGAAGCGCGGCCAGCGATGCAGATGGGCGGAGGGCGCTTCATCGCCTTGTGGCTGGGAATGAGTGGTTCGGGCGCGAGGTGGTGCCGATCTCGGTACTCGGCTATGCAAATAGTGGCTGGCATCTGCAGGCGACCGTGTGCGGCGGGCTAATGCAATAAGCCGCGACGCTGCAGCGCGGTTCATCGGTGGTGCGGCATACTGGAGCAAACGCGGCGGCGGTCTCCGGCTGGTTCTTCGCCGGTTTGCCGGCACGAAGGCGCTCCATCTTCGCCGCACTTGGCAGACCGCGGACCGGTTGTTGTGTACACACTCCGGGAGACTCTGCTAGTACACGAGGGGCTAATCACGCGGCAGCGCAGCAGCACACGTCACACACCGTTCGTCGCCCCCTCGCACGAACCCCCAAGGAGGTCAAGAAGCGCAATTATGCGTCTTTTTTATGGAATGCTTGCGTAATGAAAATGCCGCCTGACTTTATGATTTGGGTCACGTGCTTGCGCGCCTCCGAGGACAGGCTGAATGATTATTGCCTCCCGCTTTTCCCCTCGTTTTTCTCCTGTTCGCCCCGCCGGAGTGACGTTACAAAACGGGCGCTTCGAGTCTTCTCCGCCTTTAGGACGGACCCCGAGTGGCTGCCCGCGGAGCGACTCGTTACGTGCCCGACGGGCCCCGCCGCGGCGGCAGGACGACACGATCGAAGCAGCGAGACGCGAGCAACAAGCGTGATATATTGGCTACTTTACGACGGGATCGTCTTTCCTACAGCGAAATAGAGAGAGCATTTACATTGGGTCGGTTTGCGCAGCGAACAGTGCTGCGACAACTTGATACAGAAGGGATGATTTAGTGAAGTAGTGCAATGTTTCGTTCATTTATTTATTTATTTCAAGTACCATCAATCGCATAAGCGTTGAAGAGGGTAGTGGGTTTAGTGGAAAAATGCAAGCAGCAAAGTGGTGAGATAAGTATATATATATATATATATATATATAGAAATAAGGGTTGGCAGTCAAGAAAACCTCGGAAAGCAAAGGGGAGGATATGGTAGGTCACCGAAACAGATAAAGAATTTGGAAAGAAAGTGGAGAAAAAATGCCCGCCAGGTGGGATCCGAACCCACGACCTCCAGAATACCGGTCTGGTGCGATCGCACCAGACCGGTATTATCGCACCAGACCGGTATTCTGGAGGCAGTGGGTTCGAATCCCACCTGGCGGGCATTTTTTCTCCACTTTATTTCTTTCCAAATTCCTTATCTGTTTCGGTGACCTACCATATCCTCCCCTTTGCTTTCCGAGGTTTTCTTGACTGCCAACCCTTATTTGTGTCTTATTTCAACGAGCCCCTCATTTCCTATTCTGATTGGTATATATAGCAAGTCTCTTTGCTGAAACGTTGGCAACAATCGTGCTTTAACCTTGTTCAAAGTTTTCTTTTCTTGTGTTCTCTACCATCTTCAAAAGTTCAACTGCTCCCTATATATATATATATATATATATATACATACATACATGCAGTGGCCTCCGGTTATGACGAACAATACTTTTGTTCTCTTGTAACGTCCACAATGCAAAAAAACTTCGCTTAAGGCGAATTTCTGATAGTACGAACAAATTTTCATGGTCCCTTCGAGTTCGTCTTAACGGGAGTCTATATATACACTGGTTGTACAGACACATAGATCAGTACTATAAGATAATACATTAACGTTCTGAACAGACACGCGATAATATTCGTGGTTAAAATACCACGTGGGAAATCACTGGCAGGCTACAGTAAACTGGACATAGCTACACAATACTACACACAAATATACAAAGTATGTGCTCAAAAACAGTCATTCCAGGTTTTAAAAAAATCGAACTTTGTGTATCACTACACTCCCAGAAAAGGAAAATAATGGCCAAAGAAAAATATTTGAATCGGCTATGGATGTGATGTCTCCTGGAAAGTGGTTCCGGTCGGTCCATGTTAACTGGAGGCAAAAATACAAAAAAAAAAATGTTTGGTGAGGACCTCAAGATTGGGATAGAGGACGTCAAAGAAAAGTTGATGAGTGCAGAGAGAGGGAGATAGAGAAAACGAGAGGTAGGAAGGGGCGGGGGAGGAGAAGTTTCTTACAATTAAGATGCCCCGACGACGAGGATACTCCAAGCATTGAAGTTGCAGTAGTCGTAAGCGTGTGATTTTGCGCACCAAATATCATAAAAAATCATCAGTCAACAAATAACCGCTTGCACCTCAGAAAGTAAGCCACATAAAACCTCTCCAATTTTAGCTACCCGAACAAAAAATAAAAACAACTTTCATCGCGCTGTAGTCGGGATCATGATCTTTGAAAGGCCACCCCTTGAAAAAAGAAACAATAACATCTTTGTCTGATAATTAACTGTTTTTGCCCCGCATTCTGCGTCCCTGTCGTATTTTATGGTTTTAAAACACTCGTGATGAAAAGCAAAAAAAAAAAAACGCTTGTTTAACTTAATTACCCTCTGCTCCAAAGAACAGATCAGGGATACAGCCTTGCAGGCGAGTTGTGCGACCGTTTGCGGAGCGCACTTCATTATGAACCGCACGCGCAGACGAAGGGAAGCAATGAATAAAGCATGAGCGATTATGCCTGAGCGGAAAACAAACAAAAGCAGGTATGTGTTGTCATCACTACGTCGATCCCCGTGGGAATGAAGCAAATAAGTGGCTCATTAAAAAAATCGCATGAAAAGAAATGTATGTTGGTGCATCGTCGTGACACCAATGAGCGCAAAGGAACCTATTTTTTTAATATCCACAATAATTTGGTTTAACCATTTCTGAGTGTCTCGAATGCGTGATGGCAAGGGGCTTGGGTTAAGCTCAGCTGCAAATGAACTTTTTCCTGTACTTACTTTGTGTTTCTGCGTGATAGTGGTGATACCCATACTTTTAGCCAATGTTGCTAAAATGCTTACTGCGCTTCGTGGTTTAGCAGTCTCTGCAAATATTAATTGACCCAAATCAAGTTTCGCTTCTCCTTCCCAGCGCATTTACTGACGTCAAAATAGTCTATCGCTGTGGGCCCCCAGCTGAAGAACCTCCGTGCTGAGCACATAAAAATAGCGAATTTCGTCAATAGCATGATCCGCCTGCAACTCCCCTGCCCCTTCTGTGGACATGTTTACTCTGGGGTCGTCTTCTACACACTGTAAACATTAACTACTACTTATTGTGTAAGCTAACGCTTCATTAAGCTAGCTAAGGTTTAGGCTTGGGCAAGTTGGCTCATGTTCACAATGTTCACATACACAGTTGCTCTAAATCAGATCTGCAAAGGTTCAAAAAATAGGAGCTTTGCACTACACACCTGGGGTATACGGTAAGCTTTAAAGGGTGCTGAAAATTAATTTAACTTCCCCCAGGGAGTCCTCAACATGCACCAAATATTGTAGACACGAGATGTTTTCTACTTTGCCTACGCAGGAAATGCCTGCCCCAACGACCTAGATTTAAATCCAGGTGTTCGTGCTGAGCAGTACTGAACCGGGTTGTTATACGCGGTGTGGTTATACTTAGCCACTGAACCTGGAGTTTATACGTGTAGGTAGCTGACCGTCACGTATAGAAGGAGAAGTCCTTACTTTCGCCGTGTTATTTATGGGTAATTTTACACGAAATATAAAAAAAATTGGGCCCATCTCCCCGCGAGGGGGACTCGAGTAAATGCGTCGCATAGGGGGTGGGTGTATTGCGTTAACGTTTAGTGTTTGGGGAGTTGGTGGTAGTGAATGCGTTGTATCAGCAGCTTCTTGACGTAGTTTGAATGAGTCAAGGATATAAGGCGCGTTCGTAGCCTTTCATTCTGTGTCGGTTTTGTGGCGCAGTGGGAAGAGGCTAGAGCACCATGTACCTCGCGTTCCGCCCACAGGTAGTGAATGCGTTGTATCAGCAGCTTCTTGACGTAGTTTGAATGAGTCAAGGATATAAGGCGCGTTCGTAGCCTTCCATTCTGTGTCGGCTTTGTGGCGCAGTGGGTAGAGCACCATGTACCTTGCGTTCCGCCCGCAGGGTCGTGGGGTCGAAACCTGGCGCCGGTGAGTATTATTTTGTTATATAGTGTAGGGGGAGGGGTGCGGACCTGTTGTTGAGAGCGAGGAGGGTAGCGTGATGCGGGAGAGGAGGAGTGGGGGAGAGGGCGCACCTGCGCGCTGAGCTGTTGCGGACGGACGGCGGACGCTACATGTGAGTTAAAGAACTGCTCTGCATTTAAAAAAGAACGGCAGAAAGGTTGTCTGAGGAGCACCTATTTCTGCCGGCAGACCCTGCACGTTGGGCCCAGGTCACGCCCAGCGTCTTGCTTCTTTTCGGTTGTAATGTGCCCGAACATCGTTTTAAAACACCCCCTTTGCAGAGGCACGGGATGAGAAAGTTGCGTCATATTTGCCAAGTACATGGTGTCCATCAAGCATCTTGCCTTTGTAGTCTAGCGATTGTAACTCTCCCTAAAACGTAAAATTTTTCGCGTAGAATCTTTGCAGTGCTATCGTCGTTGTATATTAACATTGACAAAGTTAAGGACAGTTATATTTTAAGTCCTTTACAGGTCTGTCCGATTTTCAATTTTCTTTCCTTTTTTTTTGCCGTACGGAGGTGATAAATTAAAGCAAATTGGTAACCTAACTTTACGCAATTACGCTGTACGTCCGAACGGATTGACCGAGCAGGCCAGTGTATGGAGTAACAAGAGTGTTTTAGACGTTACAAAATTATAAAACAGATGGAAATAAGGACAGTGGTGCGCTAACGATCATTTCTACAGATTTAAACACCAAAACCACTGATGTAGAAAATTCAACGTTAAACCCTGTGCAACATATATTCAGTTGTCGAGCTGGTCATAGCCGCTTCCGACCACCGCGGCAGGACGTTCGATCTCCAGTGTGGAGAATAAGATCCCACATGCTGAGGACCACTTCCTTCTCGCAGTTGTGATCACGATTGATCAGTCCGACGAGAACGCGTTTTCTGACCGTAGTCCCTTAAGCTATTTCAGCCGATGGGGATTATAGGGAGGCAGCCTGTGTGTCAGCACAGCTGCACGGGCTGCTTGGAACGTGATCCAATTTCGGCGTGTTCCAAGAGAGATAGTCTCTTGTTCTATTCGTAACCTTGGCAGGATATTGAGTTCACCCCTGACACCTTGCCGCTCCCTGCAGCCTTGGGACTCATTTCCTCTGCATGGGAAGCAAACATTCTTGCACCACGTCAATGCAACACACATTAAAGAAAAAACTGTGGTTGATTCTTTGCCATAGGAATCGGTAAAACACGAAAGTGAAATAAGCAGCGAAATCTGCTGCTGAGCATAGTTTGCGGTTCGGCGGCTGTCATGTGGGTGTGCTTGGTGAGCGACGAACTGCTGGCGGGTCACTTCGGCAAGGTGTACTGACGTCATTTCCGTGATGAATATGGCGTCAGGGAAATCTGGGTGTATCCCGGCATAAAACACTTTCGTGTTAAAATATAAAACCCGAAAACGAACAACCCTAAGTATGACATACTCTTTAGTACTAAAGGTTGCTTCGCCGCAAGAAGACCCTGCGTGCAGGGGTGCACTCTTTACAGGCCGCTTGCTTCGTTGTACTGGCGTCATTTCCGTGACGGATATGACGTAAGTGAAATCTTCGTGAATCCCGGAGTAAAACACCTTCGTGTTAAAATCAGCGCCATTCCACTCTGCGAAGCTGAATGAACAGCGGAGCTGTTTGTGCGTTATTGGTTAGCCGCAAGCTCCCACTCAAACTGCGCCGTCGCGCCGGGGAAGCGTTCAGCGTGACCGTAGCCACGCCAACTTCTTGCGCTTTGTGCCTCGCCGTATTCGGGGTCCCGTCGGGCATTGCGTTTACGCTTGGCGTTCATGGCCTGGTTGTCGTCTGTGGTCTCTTTCCACCGCGTTCGCGCCCATTGCCGCCTTTTTTTCTATGAGTAGGCTTCATCGTGCAGCACACAATGCCAGCTTGCAAAAACCAAGCTTACGCCGATCCCCTCAAAGTCGGCTTCACTTCTGACTAAACACAAATGCATTGCCGGGAAAACATTTTTCCAAGGGAAATATAAGCCATCTTGCCGAAATATCGACGAACAGGTGGTCGAAAGGGGAGGGTGTGCCAAACGTGAGGAGTTGGGAGCGATTTTCTCCACCCTCCGCCAAACAGTTTCGGGTCTCTTTCCTCCTGCTTCTCCCCCACTCCTAAAACCGCATTGCTTGCTCGTCCTATGAACGCAAAAAAAAAAAAAAAAACGGGAGGGTCATCCAATTACAGCTCCGATGCAAAAACTGCATGGATGTAGAACCCCACCAGGAAAAACAAACATCCATACTGTTATCCCTCCGAACGAGCCTATCGGCAGCGAGTATGGTAATATGGTGAATATAGGGGTTTTCTTATACCCCCGCCCCCCCTTTTTCCTCCAATGTTTCGTTTCAGTTACTCCCGATTATATGCCATTCGATTCTTATAAAATTACAGCATGTAACGTAGTGAAAGTCTCTCCGATCGTTATGGAAGATCACGCACAGCTCTGCGAACTGATTTCATGTGAACTGCGATAACGGAGATGTGCGGGAGCAAGATCATCCGTAGGCGAATTTTTCAATTGCGTCATGAGAAACCACGAAAGGGGATGCAAAGCCTGATAGTTCCGTCCGGTTTGCGTACAACCACAACAGGGGCATGGTAGGAAGATTTCGAGGGGGGTTCACCTGTTAGGCATATCCAAAAATCTGGCCTATAGAAAATTCGTTTTCTTAACGGGAGCCCACCATCTTAAAGCGTTTAGACTCATTAAGCTCACTTTCTTGCATGCCCAGATGAGATGTACTACGTTCAAAGGACAAAGTCACGCATATTCTCCCACACTCTCGTGCTTGCTCTACTGCGTGTGCATATATTCTCGTCGTCCATGCGGCAACCCCGCACTACTGGAACCGGTCCTGTTTGCCGCTATCATCGCAATGAATACCGTTATCTCTGAATTTGGCGTTGGGGATGAAGTGGCATTCTTGAGTAATGACTCTGGCTTACACATCTTTTTTTAGGGAAGATTTTATGTTTCTTTTGGTCAACTTATGATGGCCATTTCGCTTGTGAGCGTGATTTCAAATCCCTGTCCAGATATTTTACGCGACCGTTGACTCCAATTAAAGCATCGTCACGTCCAGAACAAAGATAATTCCCTTCACACTTTCATATTCAAGTACCGTTCGTTTCCATAGCCCTTTGGCCGACCCAAGTTTCCTTTCAAGTCGTTTAGTGAAACCGCATGCTTGTTACCCGGGGACTCAGCCAGCACTCGATAGACAGGGCTATAGATCTTTGGGAGAGGCATTCGAACTGCAGTGGACATAACCAGGCTGATGATGATGATTGCTGTGCGTTACGTGCCATTCGTATGGGAGGCATGGACGATTCTTCGTGCTTCACGCCCTGGCATAGGCTGACCGAATAAGCTAGGCAGCCAAGTGCCGGCACAGAACTATTTCCCGCATCTGTCACCTACGGGCTCCCGGACAGCGTTTTTCTTCTCAGCGCGAAAGGTGGCTGCATTCTCTTCCTCCCGGGGCCACGACGCTGCCCGAGGATCGTGTGGGCATAGCGCGCAGCAGTGCTGCGGCCCCTCGGCGAGGCGACGACGGGGGTCAGGCGTCGTCCGGCTTTTGTCGCGAGGGGCGGCGTCCTCCGCAGCGTCCGGTTGCGGCGGCAGCGGAGGGCGAGGTCTCCTTGGCGCGAAGGTGTCGTCGCCTCTCCGTGACCCGGCGGCGGTGGCGGCTGCAGGGTACGCAATCGGCGTGTGTTAATCTGCGCGAAGGAGAAGAGATGGATTCCCGAGGAAGAGCGGCGGTTGCGAAAGCGCGCCCTGCGAGCGATCGAGGATTGAGGTTGTCAAGAAAGTGGAATGATTCCCTCACGAGTGGCTGGCGCGACCCCGATCGACACCCGGACCGCGTGCCTGGCGTTCCGCAGCCGTCCGCGAAACCTTCCCGGAAAGGAGCCCCGCAAACAAACCAAGTCGGCACAAGTTGTCCGGAGACGGATATCTCCGGGGGATTTCTCATTTCCCCGCAGGAGGATTTATGCGACAACCCATTTCTTAACCCCGGGTTAACCTTGGCTAGCGTTAGCGCCGCCGCAGAAACACAAAACCGGGCCCTGCTCGTATTATAAGCGGCGGCCCATCTTTCGCTATAAATTTGCCTCGGCTGCGGGGGAGGGCGGCCGCCGCGAGGTGCGAGATTTACGCGCCAGGAAGGCGAAGGTCCGACGGCCGCCGGGGCGCGCCGTAACTTAGCGTCACCCCGCCGCCGCGGACGGCCGACAGTGTGTCGCGTCCCTCCGCCATCCTGGTGCGGCGGCCGTAAAGTTAATTTGCCTGAGTTACGGCCCGCTGTCGGCGCTCGCACACTAAGCGGCTGCCGTTGGTGGTGGTCCGCGGCCGGGTGGCCAGGCGGATACGCGCGGGGTGCCCCTGCGCGACACTTCGCCGCAACGCCTCCCCCGGATTAATTGGCCTCCTCCCCGCTTGCGCGCGACTGCTCGCCACGCCACAGGGGACACAACGCCTGAGACTGCCCAGCGAAATTAATGCATGTCAAGGAACGTTCGGGGCCAGATTATTTAGATCCAAAGAATCAACTCACTGTATAGCCCGCCAGAGCTTGTGCGGCCTCCGTTTCTCAACTGACTGTTCTGTGCCAGTGATACCAGGATTTGAAGGTACGTATGTACAGGCTCTGTCGAAAGTTTCTATCCCAACGCGCTTTCGTTTATGACCGAAATATCCGAGCGCACTATCGGCTGAAATAAAATAGACACGTTGCGAGAAAAAATACTGGTTAAACGACTTTCCTTCATCGGGGCTGTGGTTTCTCACAGGTGGAACGAAGTAAAGTAAAAATGGTAAAGTAAAATAAAGTAAAACAAAAGGGGCCACTTGCGCACGCACGCACGCACGCAAGTGGCCTCTTTGTAAACACACACAAAAAAAAAACTTCAGTCAGTCAGTCCCACGAGCACGAAAAGAAGGATGATCGGAACAATGCTTAAGGATCGGAAACTAATTCCTTTGATTAGGGAGCAAAGTCTGGAGGAAGACGTCGTAGCTTAAATCAAGGGGGAAAGTGGAACTTGGGTCGGGCATGCAATGGGAGAATTGGCCACAGGCGGCTCATCCGGGTAGCAGAGTGGCTTCCGAGAACCTGGATTAGAGGCAGGGGAAGGCCAATAAGTCGATGGAGGGACGAGTTAAGAAGATTCGGGGGAAAAAAAAGATTCGGACATCGCAGGGTGTACGTATGGTTGGAAGCCTGTGGGAGAGGCCTTCGCACTGCAGTGGACATGCGCTGATAACGATGATTATGACATAGTCAGGTATAGACAACACAGCGGCTGTACACAGCGCAGTCAAGGAGAGATAACAATTCAGATTGAGGAAGAGACTATACTGACCCATAAAATGGGGTTACGAGGTGGTTAGAGATAACTAATGACCCGTGACGGACATGAACGAACCAAATTAATTTCCAAGACAGAAAGCACCCGTTATAGTGGTGTTACCACGTGGAGCCAGCAACGCGTCACTTGGCCTCTTAACGTCTCGCCTGAGCGCTTCCACATATTGAATGCACACAATTTGGTCAGAATCTTTCAGCGTTAAATTTAGCGTTTAAATTCGTGTCCCAGGAAATACGCACTAAATTATAAACGGGTCCACAAATTGGCTAGCAAGATCGCAGCCAGCTAAAATTTGCAGCTAGGTCTTGGACCAACTTAGCTCTTTCATGCCTCGCAAATTCACATTTTCAATCCTGGACAGGCGTATTGAACGGTGAAGGTTACGGGAGTCTTTGGATTAGTGTAGTTTGAATGCGTGCGCCCAGGTATCAGATTCTTGCGAGGACTTGTTGGAGTTTGAGAGCCGAGGGCGTTCTTGAGTGCCGTAAAGCGCGATGCTAGCGGGAAAAGGAAGGCTGGAGAGGGAACGGCCGCTCGGGATTCGGTGCGAAACAGCGCCCGGGACAAAGCAAACGCAAAAGAGGGCCACACAATGCCAGGAACAAAGAGACAAGCCCGGAGTCTCCGACCCGAAACGCGATGTTTCCAAAGGGGCGCCGTAATAGCGCGCCCTCCCCCGTCGTCGTGCGGCCATTGTGCACGGCAACGACGGCGTCCCCGGGATCTAACCTGGATGCGGCGGCAATTCGCGGTTCTTTCAGCTTCATATTTGCCGGCCTTTCTTCATTTTTTTCTCTCTCCCCTCCTCTCTCCTTCTTCGCGTTTGTCGGTTCCGCAGCTTTCGTCGCGAGATGCCAATTAGATTAAGCGTAGGGAGGAGAGAAGCCCCCCCGTTGTCTTCAGCCGCGCGGAAAGTTGATAACGCTTTGTTGGCATTGAACGGCGGCGGAAAGTGTTTTACAACGGCGGCTCTTCACGCCCCAGTTGTCCCCCGCCGACGCGGCGGATTTCACGGCCCGCAAGACTCCGCCAAGACGGCGGTGTTCCTCGGGGATTCTTTTGCAAGGGCCCGCGCCACAAGACGGAGAAAGCGTACGGCGGAGGAAAAAGGAAGTAAGAAACGACCGCCCTGACCGGCGCGTCTCACGCCGCTGAACATGCAGGCAATTACATGAATGTTTACAAAACGCCGCTTGCGGCCACAATGCGGCAGTGCTGCCTTTTCTCTTTTCCCAATATCCGTTCGAGATGCACGGATGACTGACACGCCGATCTCTCCTCCTGGCTTCTTGCCCTCATCCTGAGGTGACATAAACACGCAGGGCAGGAGAAAATCTCGGAGAAATAAAACCTCGGAGAAATAAACACGCAGGGCAGGAAAAAAATCGGGGACTGAATACCGAAACGTTAATTAAAGGCCGAAAATACCGAAACGGCGGTTGCATTTCGTAAGGTATACGTGTCACAAAAATTATTGGTAAATGCCGTTTTCGCCACTTAAAGGCGCTTGCCAGAATTCCGAAACGTGATGTTATGGTGCCTGGTTGGCTCCAGTTGACCGTTAGCATCGCTTCTGGCGGTGGGGTAACTTTATTTCCAAATGGGTGGCGCACGGACCTGATGTGAAGACAGGTGGATAAACATGATAGTGGATCCACGCTGGCAGAACTTGCGCCACGGAAACGCCCGGTTGTTTAGAGGATTAAAACATGAGAAGAAACGAAAGAGTAAGCGCTGTGTTGGTGGGATGTGCACGTGCACTCTTCTGGAACCTTGCGACGCATTATACATTATGCCTAACTGTGCCATATCCGCTGTTCCAGCAGCTTTTGTATTTGTTCTTTACAAATCTCAGTTTTAACGTCACTTACCATGATGCAGTGCCAATCTAACAATATGAAATGGGAAGAGCGTGCCTGAGGCAGTACTACCGTGTTAAATGCAAGCTCAATCAATCAATCAATCAATCAATCAATCAATCAATCAATCAATCAATCAATCAATCAATCAATCAATCAATCAATCAATCAATCAATCAATCAATCAATCAATCAATCAATAAATAAATCAATCGATCAATCAATAAATCAATCAATCAATCGATCGATCGATCGATCGATCGATCGATCGATCGATCAATCAATCAATCAATGATTGACACTCCCCAGGAACAGCTGCTAACCACTTGTTCAGCGCACTTGAAACCCAACCGGAATGGAAACATACGCCTTCTTGCTGATACATTCGAATCGCAGAGGATGTTAGGATGCAGCAGATCCCAGGGAGGGTCAGGATCAGCCCAACGTTCGGAATAATTAGGGAAGGAGCGCCTTGTACTCGTCCAATGGCATTGCATTGATCTGAGAGAATGAGGCCCCTGATAGGGAGTGGTATGCATGTTACGTAAATGTTTTGAACAAATGACTACAAGCTTCTCTGATCCTCAACACCACGTTAGGAAACTCATTTTTCCACGATGACCAGTAGGGTCTATTTGGGAACTCCAAGGCACGCTCGGAAGCCTCTAGAAATTGAGTTTTTGTTCTCCCGATGGTTGGGTACCTGCGGGTGATTGATACAGAGTATCCCGAATGTGACCTAGCTAGCGCCCCATGTAGGGCCAGAAGGGCGTCCGCGGCGCTCCCGCCAGGTGATGCAAAATGCGAATGATGCTGTTTACTTTTTTCTCCAGAGGGGGGCGGTGCTATTAGTTACCAGGTAAGCCACCCATATAATACGATTAGAGGAAACGATGGCTTGTCACCTGCGCTAAGGGCCTCCTATCCAGCTGAATACGGAACCCTTTAAAA
Source organism: Haemaphysalis longicornis (assembly GCF_048455015.1). Taxonomy (NCBI): domain Eukaryota; kingdom Metazoa; phylum Arthropoda; class Arachnida; order Ixodida; family Ixodidae; genus Haemaphysalis; species Haemaphysalis longicornis. The sequence continues at coordinate 440,732,377 of NW_027526203.1, read as the reverse complement.
TGTTACAGAGGGAAGGAACAGTTGCTGATGTGTCTTCTAAAGGACTGATTCTTCGTTCAGTAAGAGACTCGTTGCTTCCATGTTGTAATGTTGGCTGCATGACATCAAGCAAAAGTCCGGATGCTCAAATGCAAATGGCAGCGTAAATGGAACCATGAATTCCATACGGAGAACTTTGTGGTATCTGAGTTAGGAATTCATTATTTACGGTATGCATTATTGTATGCACGGGCGAACAGACTCCGTATCTGCCGTAATGGCAAGAAATGATGTTCCAACATTGGAATCCAGACGTAAATCATTCCGCCTGAAATTCATTTATCAATTAGTGAACCGGAATCCCTCACTTGATTCCAGCCTCTATATTAGTCCCCTGTCAACACGGCGCGCTCCTCATTCATATGCGCGTGCGCTAACTCCACATTTCGCCAACACGTATCTTCCTAAATTTTTGTTTTTTTCGCACGCGATTTCCGAGAGGAACAGTTTACCATTTGCCGCCCTTCTGTCGGCGGATGCCATTGAAGCGCATGTTTGTGTACTGACGTAATAATGAGTTGCAGTTATTTTCTTCGTTGTTCTATTGTCTGGTTACGTTCCTTTCTTTCAGTGTTATGTCCCCCACCCTTTTTTTGTTTACCCGTTGTAACTAGCCTCTGGTGTGATGTTAAGCCTGATGTGTGCCCTTTTTTGTTCATTGTTGTCTTTAACACTCCTGCTTGGGCTTCATGCCTGCAGTATTTTGTAAAAAAAGAATAAAATAAATAAAAAGTAGGGGACCAAGGTACTGCCTTGTGAAAACCCTTGAGTAACGTCCCCATAATCTCCACTGCAGCAAAAATGTGTCAAGGTGGCTAGCCTCATGATAGCCTCGCGTTATGTCAAGGGATGTAACTATCGTAATGTCATTTTTACCTTTCGTGTTCGGCGCATGGAACCAAGTCTTTGAGCCCGCACCTGGTACAGCGGCTTACGCGGAAGCCACATATGTTTACCAGTAGAACGGGCTTAATTTTCATCTGATAGGCAATGAGTGTTGAATAGAAATTTTTCAATGACTTTCGCTGTGCAATTTGTGAGGCTAACGGTTCTGAAGGATCCTACACCCTATACAGTCGAAGCTTTCCCTCCGCTTCAGTAGAGGCATAACAGTTGCTAGCTTCCATGATAATTGCGTACGCGGACACTCCTTTAAATTCTCTTGGAAAGATCCAACTCGTATTTCGTATTTCGTATTTAGGGGTCTCGACTCGTATTTCGGGGTCCAAGGTTGCAGAACGCAGAATGTGGTAATCCATCAGGCCCTGGTGCGGTCCGTCTGCGAATCCTTGACAGAGCAGAGATCGAGTTCCCTAATGCCAAATCTTGATCCAAATAAGGCGCGTCGGATTTCATGCCTCCTAGCATTAAAATACCTGCGGAGTCACGTGATTTCCTGTGCAATTGTATGCATGTTGGGTAGCCCAGACAGCACAGTACAGACTTCTTCGGTGATGGAGATTTAAGCCACTTCACGAAACACCGCTAAGGAACGGTAAGGACGTAACGGGGTGGTAGGTGAGCGAAAAGTGTGCAGAACATTCCACACACTGCTCACGGGTGTGATCCGCAATGAAGACACTGGCAGAAATCGTCCCACCTTTCCAACAGAATCTTTTGAAGCTGATTTTATCTCTTCGAAAACGCGCGCTGAACTTTGTGGTAATGTTCCGTTCGCCAATCTAGGGTAGTTACGTTGAGCTCGCCTCCTAATGGCGCGCAGACGCTCGTACTCTGTGTCTGTCTGTGCCTCTGCAGATAGTGGCGGGGGGGGGGGGGGGGGGAGGGTTCTGCTGGCGCAGCCCGGGTTACTCGCTCAAGGTGACGTCGAAGGGTCGATATAGTATTCATCCACGTCCCATGGTTTCTCAGTGTGTTCAGTGTTCAACTGCTTAAAAGGAGCGCAGTTTAACGAGATATTCCTTCTATGTGGCAGACAGGTGCAACATTTGAGTAGCGTATCTACTGTAAGCAAAAAATTGGTTAGCAAAAATAAAAGCTGACAATCAATAGAAGAAATAAAATAAATTTGGGGAATAAAATTGGGTAAAAGAGAAGGGTAGGCGGTAAAACGCAGGAAGAACCATATTTATTTTTTTATCTTTTACTATAAACGAAGCATCAGTTTATGCAAAATGTAGCCATAGTTCATTGAAGATACAGTGAGGTCATCATACTCAGCAGAAAAAAAAAAAAAGAAAACTCAATGTAACCCCCCCCCCCCCCCCTCAGAAAAAACTTGTACAGCTCATGAAAAAAAAAATCCCGTTCTAAATCTTATATTCTGCACTACGCTTCTTGCGCAGTGCTCGTATTCTGCACTACGCTTCTTGCGCAGTGCTCGTAACATTCTTTGCGAAATATTACCTTTTTCTCGGAGGGCAACGAGGTAGGGAGGAGAGTAAGGAGGGGGCCCTTTGCTTTGCAGCGCTTCCGGTCGCCTTGACCCGTTTTGCCTAAGGAGGTGCCCTCGTTGGGATGCGATGGGCTCTCAACCGCATCGGTGAAAGTGGTGCCGCTGCGACTGTCACACAGCGAAGACGGGCGCTGCGGGCCAAGGTGCCCCGCGGCGACTTCCTCCACTTGCCAACGGTGGTGTTCACCATGCAGTCCCCGCCAGTGCCGCCGCCCAAGCATTGCGCGCGATGGCCGCGCTTCGACAGCGTGATCGGACCTCCCATAGGAGGATTTTAATGCGATAGCATTAAATGGTCCATTGAACGAAAAATGTGGCGTAGGCATTTGTCCAGCGTCTAGCTGATCCTAAACTCCGAGTGAGCGCAACGAGTTAGCACGCGCGTCAGAAAAAAACATACAAAGAGACGGAGCGCGCCCATTGGATACGAATGCGGGTATGCGCCCGTCTGGCATCTCCATTGTGCGCGACGTGTCACGTAACTGAAAACGCAACATATGAGAGGCCAGCCAAGGAGGCTCGGCAGACGGCGTTTATTCGGCGAGCGGCAGCCCGACCAGAACGAACCAAACACACTGATGTTCGCTGGTGCGGAACGAAGATGAAGGTCACCAGTTGTGGCTTGCCGACGATGATGATGATCAGCGTGGGTAATAGACGGATAAAGTTCGAGCAGGTGCTCACACATAGAAAAAAGAAAAATTGGCCGCGTATCTGCTCCTTTCGTTGCAAATGCCGTCAAAAGACGATAGTCTTTATCGGCTTTTGCGAAGTAAATGCCTCCCTTCGCTTTCCCGCTCACCTCTCATGTTGTTCCTCTTGCGTCGCGCTCCTCCCTAGGTAAAGACGCCAAAGGTTTGCTTAAATCATTTTAAATTTCCCGCGTTAAACTGCTCCAAACCGGGTGTCTCGATGCGAACGCTGCCGTACGGCGAAGACGCGCGTTAATCGAGGCGCCCTACTTCAACGTTTATAGAACCGCGTTTCCTACTCCACGTGCGTTGCAAGCAGAACGTGGAACCTATCTAGTGGAACCTTGCGTAACTGTTGCCGGTTGATTTCTTAAAATGGCGCCAGAAGCTATAGTGGCGCGAGCGACAGCAGGCGACGGCGGAGTGAATTCTTTTTCTGGAGTTGATGAAGTATTTAATTTCGCAAAAGTCAAGCATGTTTGATTTTTTATAAAGGAACACTGCAAATATCACTTCTGTATTGATTTGTTGTCTCATATTTGCGTAATGTCTTGTTCTTCTTCAACAATGTTGACAAGTATGAACATTACACCGGACATAGACGGGTAGATTTAGCTGTGACTATATAAGACTATTGCGCAGGCATTGTTTTGCTTTGGCCGGGTTGCTGAATCGAGTCACAGACAGACAGACGGACAGACATACAGACAGACCAAAATTTCTGGGTTTAAGTAGCCCAAGAAAGACTATCGTCTTTAAAAAAAAAGAAGCGCGGTGTCCACATGTGCCCTCAGCGGCGGTACACGCACCAGCCTGACGTTGTGCCGAAGAGTATAGTGATACGAGGTCCAACGCCGTCAACCGGTACTCGCAGCTTGACATGCAATGAGTTTGATGTTGCTTGCTACGTCATTAGCTTTAACGTTACGGCTACCAATAGTTTAGCGCAAATATTGACCTAAGATGGGCGTTTGGCCAAGGCTCTTAGTCATATCGGAAGGAAATGAGCCCGGTAGCGGAGATCCCGCTGTTGAGCAGCCCGCACTAAGTCCAACAGTGTAATGGATCGCAACGATTCTGTTCATCGTAACATACAGAGGCAAGGCGCTTAACTCCTCCGGTTGAAGGAGGATCCTCATGCCGAACAGTGGCGGATGACAAGAACGATGCGCCATTGTTACTGTCCTCATAGATCACACTCAAGAGTAAAATTATGATCCCTTTCGTCAAACAAAACAATAGCCGATCATCCGCTCTTCGCGTTAGGGGATCAAAGGGGAGTACGTATGCATGCATATGTGCACCCATCACCTCACACCATTTAAATTTTCAGGCATTCCTTCGAAAGAGAAACGAACCCTGATGATTTTCTAAGTTACGCAGGAGGGTCTACAAAAGCAGGGCACAAGTATCTACAGGAAAGGAGGTTGAGGTCAAGATGGCTTATAGAACGCTGAAAATAAATTATATATATATATATATATATATATATATATATATATATATATATATATATATATATATATATATATATATATATATATATATAAGCAGTAAAAGAAACTTCTCGAGGAGCCAGACTTCTTTGCATGCTTCCATCATGCTGTTACATGCTTTTATTATATACACGGAAACTTGTTGACCGTTACTGGCGACCGATTTAATAGTTGCTTCCACGCAGGACACACCTAGTTACTTCCTACCTGGCTAAATAATTGGTTGCGTTGCTGGCACGTGCGCTCTTCTGTGACTTCTGTGAACTTGTAAACTGCCCTGACATTCCCCACGCCGCCGGTAATTGGTGTTTTCAGGAATGGATGTGTCACCGGCGGCTTCCGTTCTGTATTTGTTGTTCGTGTACTTTGCATTTCGTGTGTCGAGACGTTCCCTGCACCATTCATTTATTCGTGTAATTCGTATGAAAAGTGTATTTGAACAGCTCCCTACCCTGTCTTTTTTTTTTTAAGGATAAAGTTGAATATTGCTGGGCTTTTTAGAAAAGAGTTTATCATCATGTATAGTGCCACATGTATAATGCCCTCCCTTCCCTGTTCCCTCGCCCCAACCCGCCAATGTTGTTAAAAAGGGTGCACTGCAGCACACCTTCTGCACCTATATAAGCGTTCGTGCTCCAACGTTGTATGTTACTCAAGATGAAGACTGGTCCTCCAGACGAAACGTCAGTAAACCACTGTTTTTGTTTTAATCGTGCGTCTACCATTTTCTCAACTATATATATATATATATATATATATATATATATATATATATATATATATATATATATATATACATATATGTGTGTGTGTGTGTGTGTGTGTGTGTGTGTGTGTGAGTGTGTGTACTAAGAGGCAAAGCCACGGGGAAGCACAGACCGTTTATTCCGGCTTTGCCAAAGGAGCAACCAGCAGATCCTCCGACGAAGAAGACGGTCGCGCTAGGCCCGGGATCTCAGGGTGGCAGCCGGTGGCGCGGGAAAAAAGATGATGCTGATGATGACAGTGTTTCTCGATGCTATGAGTGTGGAGAATGACCACTGTGGCGATCGGTATGAAAACATCGCTCACACTAATTTCCCCGGCGGTTGAACCGGCCAACCTGGCCGCAAGTCAGAGGGATGGCGATCGGTGAAGAAAGCGTTTTAGACGCAAAACATGCACAGTCTCAACGCCACGGCACCGACGGTCAGTGACACCACACGTAGGAGTAACTAAGTAGTTCACTGGAGAGGCACGCTGGAGTACTATGTACGGGCCAATGAAGCGGGGCATAAACTTTTCACACAGCCCCGGAGCACGTAGAGGTGTCAAAAGCAACACTTCGTCTCCTGGTTCAAAGGTGACGTCCCGGCGATCTGTATAGTAGCGAGACTTTTGGTCATTCTGGCAGGAGTCAGTGTTCAATCGGGCGAGGTTCCGGCAATGCGCGATACGAGAAACAAATTGATCTGTCATGTTAACTGTCGGAGAAACCGGACAGGAAAAGAAAGATGCGTCCAGAACAGATGGTGGATGCCGGCCATACACGAGGAAAAACGGTGAAAATCCAGTCGTACTTTGAACAGCAGTGTTGTAGGAGTATGTTACAAAGGGAAGAATAGCGGCCCAGTTTCTGTGGTCGGGGTCGATATAGAAAGAAATTATATCAGACAGAGTACGATGAAAGCGCTCTGTCAGGCCATTTGTCTGAGTATGATAACTTGACGTGGTCTTGTGGATATATATCAGGGTGTCGAACCGGAACTGAACCGAAAAAAGAAATAACGGTTACCGGTTCATGGCGAAACGGTTCGACCCTCCGTTGTTGATATTGCACAGTCAATGCAATTCAGGCCTTTTTTTCTTCCACGTACCATCATCTTCGTACCCGCTCGCGCACTTTCCCTTCCAGACAATTGAACACTATCACGCTCTATGTAGCAACATAGGAATGAATGAGCACCAATGTAGCAATGGTCTGTTGCTCCTGGAAGCGCGTGAGTAGGGCAAGCTGACCAAACGAAATGTCATTCTCGGCTGCTTGCAAGGGATATAAAACGACTTTGTCCTTCCCTATCTGCGACTTTATTGGAGCAATCAGGCTGCAGGAGTGCCCCACAGCGCAACAGCGAAAGCCCACACCCGGTGTGTGCAGACTTTTTGCATTTCATAATTTGTTTAAGAGGTCCGACACCTGCAAATTGTTAATACTTGACAAGTGTGACCGCAGGAGCTACTCAGTGGCTAAGCCGTTTGCTGCTGACCACAAGTGGCTCGATCTCCCTTCCCCACGACCGTTTTTCTGAAGTAGATGGAAATCGAGAACGTCCGTGTATCGAGATTTTGATCCACGTTTAATATTACCAGCTGGTTTAAATAAGTCTGCCGGCCTGCAACATAAGCTGCGCCTCGGAGCAGAGATATAGCACGGGGCATCAAACACGCCAGTTTTTTTTAAATGTGTTTACACGGAAAACAGCAAAAGAGAAAAGGCGAATCGCGTTGTTTAAAATATTACGCAAAAATTAAGTAAAACTTAATAAGTAAAAAAAAAATCACCAAAACGGGGATATTGCTCTATACTTTTCTTTGCCCTGCCTTTCACAACCAAACGTGTCATCAATGCGAAGGAAGTGAGTTCCGTGGTCAGTTTTTGATGACAGTACAATGGACAAGTTCCGTTTTTTACTGATGCAAATAACAACAGATATGATAAGGAAAACTGTTAAGGTTCGCACTGAATAGCTTGGCAAGAAACTGCAACTCTCGACCTTGTCTTAGAAGCAGAAACAGTAATAAAGCAGTTGACACGTGCAGAAACTAGGCAGGCCGGTACCTGACACTGTCCCATTCGCCCAGCGATCATCTTTTCTGCTTGTTGGGCCGTTTTGTCTCTTTCAGATCTGCTTTTTTTTCGAAGGTGCACTTGTACTGACTGCCCTACTCGCTACATTACTTCTACTGCTACTCGTTCCGGAGGGGAGTATTGCTGTGGACGAATTAAAGAGCGTCTACCCAAAAAAGTCCCATCTCATGCTCCGCGCGTCAAATTTCCCTTTCATTTTGTAACAGCATAATCTGTTATAAGATTCCACAATGTAGCCCACGGAACGATGGCCGGGGGTCAGGTGGTACGATGACATACTGATTGTAATGCACACATCCGGTATAGCTATCGCAAAAGGAATTGCAGTGGTCAGAGCAATAATGCCGTGACTGAGCTTAAACTAAAGCTTACTTTTAACAAAAGTGTGGCTAACACATTCGATAAGGTGACAGCTAACAAATTATTCAGGGTGACCAAATAATCTAATTCATTGGTTGTATTTATGTGCCTGTTGTAAAATTTTTCTGTTTTGTTACAAATATAAAAAATGTGCGCCATTCGTGTTAAGCGCTGGTATTTGAACACGCCAGTAAGCAGGCCTAAATTTAAGGCTTCAAGGTTGGCGTGATGGGCGATTCCATAGCGACGATTGCGATTTCAACAAAAAAGGAAAGGGCAGAAAATATATCCCACCGTCATATCTCTTGGTGGTGGCTTTATGAATAGTCGCTAGGACAACACAAAATCTGGGCGAGAAAGTAGGTGGTAAATCTTCGCCACTTCATCTGTTTTTCTAATATCTCGTAATTGTTTAATGTTTGCTTTCCAATTGCGCCACTGCCCTTGGGGAACAGCAGCATTTTGTATTTTGATTTGACTGTCGTTTTAAACTACTAAATGTTTTTTTCTATTTTCAGTGATAATTCAACTCATCGAGCCGGTTCACAAACCGGTTCAAACTCGCGAACCGGTTCGGTACGTGATTTTGTCGAACCGGAACTGAACCGGAACAAAATAACAAAATGATTTCGCCTGAACCAGAACCGTAACCGAACCGGTATTTTTTTCAGTTCGGACTATATATATATATATATATATATATAGTCCGAGTGGCGCTGGCTGCCACCCCCAAGCACAGGAAACAAAAATAGCTAAACATAAATACCCCAGAAAGTGGACGGGAAAATCGCCCCGCCGGTAGCGTAGTGGTTATCGCACCAGACCGGTATTCTGGAGGTCGTGGGTTCGGATCCCACCTGGCGGGCATTTTTTTCTCCACTGTCTTTCTTTCTTTCCAAATTGTTTATCTGTTTCAATGACCTACCACATCCTCCCCTTTGCTTTCCGAGGTTTTCTTGACGGCCAACCCTTATTTCTGTGTTATATATATATATATATATATATATAAAAGCACAGCAACTGAGCTCATAAGCCTTACATCGCGACTTCCTAGTGAAAATCCCGATGTCAGTGGTACGAACACCGAAAGGCAAAATGAAAAAAATAGCAGTGGCTTAGCTCGGCTATGCCAGGATATAGGTAGCGTGAGCTAAGGTTCAGCTGGTTATTGTTAGGTTCCTGGTTGTTTAGGATTAGGTGATTGTCATTCTTACTGCTGCTAAAACGATTTCTAATCCAATCCAATCTAGTCCAGTCCAGTCCAATCCAGTCACTGCTCCTCGCGCATGCGCAGCACGGCTCTCCAGGAGCCACGCGAAACGGCAATCAAGCGGCTCCGGCGGACCGTCAGACTTGGCTACTGCGCAACAGAGGAGCACAGCTGGGCACACGCCAGCGCCAGTGCGTCTGCCGCGCCTATGACGTCACTCCTCTGGAATGTGCAGACAGTAGAATGTGCAAACCCAATTCTCTACACATCCGTACTCCAATTGGATTAGATTTCCATGCCAATTCAATCTAAATCCAATCCAATCCAATCCAATTTAATCCAATCCAATCCAAAGCTTCTCGCGCTTGCGCTGCACGACCCTTCAGGGTCCACGCGAATTTGCTCAAACTCGGCCAGTATAGCTTGCGCTACAAAAGCTCTGGTACAGGGTGGCCTTGTGAAGGCGACTTTCTCAGTGGACGAATTGATTGATTGATTGATTGATTGTGGGGTTAACGCGCCGATGCTTCTCAGGCGATGAGGCGCGCCGTAGTGGAAGGCGCGCCGTAGTAGACCGGATTAACTTTGACCACCTGGGGATGTTTAACGTGCGTCGAAATCTCGAGCACACGGGCGTTTTCGCTTTTCACACCCATCAGAAAAGCAGCTGCCGCGGCCGCGAATCAAACCCGCGTCCTTGGGCTCAGCAGCACAACGCCTTAGCCACTGAACCACCACGGTGGTTAGTGGACAAATTGAAGAAAACTATCAGCATGTGGTGGGCGGCATGGCAAGCCAATGCCGTGCCAGAGACAACGCGCTCTGCGTCAAGGATATACCTCCCGCTGCAGCTGTTTTGGCTGGGGCCAAGGAGCTCCGTTGCAGAGAAAAAGGTTGAGGGCTGGATTCCCGGCAGCGGTGGCAGTTTCCTGAGGGAAATGAAGAACAAAAGCCCTCATGCATGCGATACTTCGATACACGCGTCTTGTAAAAATACCCAGGCTGCCGAAATTATTCCGCAGCCATCCATTAGGCGAAGAGGGAGGACGATATCCGCGGGGTGGTCAGATGCCGCTTGCCGACGAGGCTCTCCCGGTACGGACACGATTACCGACAAATTGCTCGGTAACATGAGCAATGCGGCGGCAAGAGAACTGCTGGGTCACATCAACAAGGCCTGGGAGAAGTCGCGGCTACCGCCCGAATGGAAAACGGCCGAAGTTAGGTTCATACGGAAGCCCGGCAAACCGCTCAAGATCGAAAACATGCGTCCGATATCGCTGACCTCCTGCGTGGGGAAGGTGGTCGAGCGCATGGTGTTCAAGAGGCTGCAAGCTCATCTAGATAAGACGGGACAGATGCCGGCCACGATGTACGGCTTCAGACAACATCTAAGCACGCAAGACGTGATGATCCAGCTCAGTGAACTGGTGGTGAAGGAAGCAACGAAGACAGCACCGCGAGCGATACTGGCCCTAGATCTGAAAGGGGCGTTCGATAACGTGTCGCACGCGGCCGTGCTGGGAAATCTAGGAAGGACGGGATGCGGCCGGCGTACGTTCGGCTACATCAAAGACTTTCTGACCAAAAGAACGGCAATGATCAGGATTGGCAAGGAGAAGTCAAAACCCGTGGAGCTCGGGGACAGGGGAACCCCTCAGGGGTCTGTCCTGTCGCCTCTGCTGTTCAACCTGGCACTCCTTCCCCTACCCTCGTTACTCGAGCGAATAGACGGTGTGAGCCATGCATTATACGCCGATGACATCACGGTGGGGACCAACCGCGCGGGCACTGACGCCTGGATAGAAGGAGTGCTGCAGAGAGCGGTGGAGACTCTCCACGGATACGCCAAGTCCTGCGGCCTGAGCTGCGCCCCGCAGAAGTCAGAACTGCTCATCGTCCAACCGGGCAGGCCAAAAAGCAAGCACCCCCGAGCGTAACCGTAACCATCGACGGCACGCAAATCATACCGACTGAACAGATTCGGATCCTGGGCCTGTTACTCAGGGGAGACGGAAAAGCCTCGGCCGCCGTCACCAAGATCAAGCACTCGACTGAACAGATCGCAAGCATGATACGTAGAGTTGCGAACCGCAACCGCGGACTGAAAGAAGAAGACGCACTGCGGCTAGTGCAGGCGTTCGTCGTGTCCCGCGTAACCTACTCCGCCCCGTACCTCCGGCTAACGAAGGCGGACAGCGAAGCGCTGGACACGGCGATGCGTAAAGCCACCAAGATAGCCATGGGTCTGCCAATGTACTCGTCAACGAAAAGATTGATGGACATGGGCACCCTCAACACCACGGACGAACTCATCGAAGCACACTTGTCCAACCAGAGAGTTCGTCTGAGCAGGACAGAACACGGAAGAGCCGTCCTACACAAGATAGGATGGCAGGTTGAACCACAGACGGAAGTGGCACCACTCCCTCAGGGATGGCGTGACTCCATCACAACCAAACCGTTAGCGCGCAACATGACAGTGGAGCGGCACGAAGGCAGGCGGACGGCGCGGGCCAAAGCCCAGGCCCGGAAGCTGGAGGAGGACCCCCAGGTCTGGTACGTGGACGCCTCACTCCCAAAACACGGAACAAAGGCCGTGGTGGCCGTAACGGACATCGACGAGCTGAAAACCTGCGCGTCGGTGAAGACTACGGACCCGACCCGGACCCGACCGTGGCAGAAGAGGTAGCCATAGCGCTGGCCCTAGCCATGCCGGAGGTCAGTACGGTGGTTACCGACTCCAAGAAAGCGTACGCAAGCTATCGGAAGGGGATCGTCTCCTCTGCGGCAGCAACTATACTCGAGAGACATCCCACAACACAGGGACGGGTCACCGAGCTCGTGTGGGTCCCGGCTCACTCGCTCGTGGAAGGCAACGTCACCGCCGACCACTATGCCCGAGAACTAGCCATCCGGGCCGAGGAAGAGCAACCACACCCCGTCACGAGTTATAAGGAGATCGTCCGCCTATACAAAGAAAGTAGAACGAGGTTTCCGAAGCCACACAAGCAACTAAGCAGACGGCAGCAGACGATATTGCGCCGCTTACAGGCACGGTCGCTCGCACACCCGGCGCTTCTGCACAAAATGTACCCTGCAGAACACGGCAACACATGTCCGTTCTGCCGGGGAGACGGCACTCTCGCGCACATTATTGGGGAGTGCAAAAAACTCAAGACACCCACCTACACCCTTCCCCCTTCCCCCAATTCTAACCCGCTCGAGCGATGGGAGACCTGACTGTCCAGCTCTGACCTCGCCATTCAGCAACAGCTGGCGGCTCGAGGAGAATTACTGGACACATATGGGTCCCGCGAATAGGGAACCACCCCATCTGGTGCCTGCGCGCACTATTCTTTATTTGAAGCTTCGTTAAAGTTGTTCACTCACTCACTCACTCCATCTTCCGCGCAGTGCTCAAACAAGACGGCCTGAACTCGCTCTAATTCATGGCCAAGCTCGCAAGCGTGAAGCGAGTCACATGGTCCGGCGGCGACCCAGCTGCGGAGAGCGCATGCGCCAAGGCGGCAGCGGGGGTGTCGGCGGCTGGCGAACGCGGTCGTCGGCGGAGCTCGGCCCGGCGAATCACGTGATGTGTTGCCAAGGGTACGGCGCAACTGCGGTCAAATGAAAGTCAAATTCCCCGCGACGGCGAACCGCTCGACAAGATTAGTAAAGCTTTGCTTTAAAACTTTATTACAACGCAACATTAAGCGTCGAGAATGTCCCGGGCCAGGTTCACCAAAGCCAACAGACAACGCCGCTTAGACCAGGGGCCGTATGCTTGTACGTTTTACCTACTGATAAATGCGCCGTTTAAAACTGGATATTAATTACCTTTCTTGGGTGTAAGAGTTTCCGCCGAAACTGTAAGGAGCCTTGCGCAGCCCTTCGCCTGATTCCCATGACAAGATTCTGGACTGGGCCAAGAAAGTAGTGGAAGCCTATCCTGCATAAAACCCCCTTCCTTTTCCCTTTCCTGTCTAAAATAAACAAAGTTGTTACTCACTCAGTCAAAGCCCTTTGTCCCAGAACATTCCAAATTACCACCTAGGAGGAACTACCCCTTTTGCTCTATATATATATATGAAGCACTACTCGTCGCTGCTCGCCGTATAGTGGTACTCTTAGCGAAAACAAAGGTCGACAAGCGTGGCGGGAGTTAATAACAAGCGTAGAATAATCGCCGGAGATTGTCGAGAGCGTGACTAATAAAAGCCTTCATGAAATATCGCATGAAATGCTAGGCTTAACAAGGCCAGCCTATAGGCACCGGGCCGCTTTCAGTCTTTGAACAGTGGATGGCTCGTCTGGCTGACGCGTATACCTTGGACGCCGGCAAGACTTGGTATACTCGGGTACAACTTAAGAACGAAAACAGAAGTCACCCTTACGCCTCGTCACCGCACCGGATGTTCCTCCGCGTGGCGCAAAGAGTGCATTAATGCGAGTATTTGGACGTGGCACGAGTCGCTTGCATGATGTTTCGGGCTTAAACGCCCTCGTGCGTTGACGTCCGGGTCCGTCGCTTCGGCGGAGTGATACACCACATGAGCTATTGCCGTTCTTAGGGGGAACTCAGCCAATCACATTCTTATGGGACTTACTAATTCATAATCCACGGGCTTAAAAAGCGTCGTGTACCGATACGAAATGTTTCACAAATTCATAAAAAAATGTTCCTAATGTCCTGGTTTGCTTCGTTTAGAAGTATATAACTTCCTTACTCAGAAACGCATTTTGGTTTATCCACTTTTTACTAGATGACGCTAGCTGCCTAACAAGCAAGAGTTTCATTTTTTTAATTTCAGTACATACCCAGCTTTCTCGCTCAAAATTCCGACCTCTCAGGAACCTAGAGAAACCACTTCAGGAAAGTGATATTTGGCACAAAGCAAGAAGTCAAGGTGGAGATGAAAACACTAGAAGAATATTCCAGGATTCTGAATATTTTATGTGCAGTTCGCTGTCAAATCTTACTCCCCATGCATTTCTATGTTACAGTTTCCATGGCTCAGTAACCTAGCCGCAAAGCGTGCGAGACTTGACACTGTGCGCACAGCACGTTTTCACCCCCAATATTAGCAGCACAAAATAACTTTCAGTTACGCTAAATAACTGCAAAGTAATCGCTGTTGAAAGGACTGCCATGAGCGGGAAAGCTGCACATGACTGAAGTGACGTACCTCTAAAATCAGCAAACTAGGCCGTTGTGAACATTGATATTTATTTGTAAAACTTTTCATATAGGTGCATAATGGTTCTGAAGTCTGTGGGTCATTAAGTAGTCATGACGTAGTAAGTGCCATAGGAATGTTAACAGGTGAGTCCCCCGAGTATAGAGAAAGCCCGAACGGCAAGTCCCAGCCTGGGTATTTCGGAATAAGGATGCCTTCCACCGGGCGAATGCCCTCACATCAGAACTTGTAAGTACTGATGTCAGAGTTGCCACACGGTAGCGGGCTTTTTTTGACCGGCGTATGATTGGCGTATACGCCAATCAATGGCGTATACGCCATTGATTGGCGTATTGATTGGCTTTCAAAATTCCGGATCAGGTGTATCTCCTCTGACGCTTTCAGCGAAACTACGCATCGGCGTCCTGCGCTGATTGGCGCTCTGCCGCCCATAAACGTTTTTTTTTCCGCTGTTCCACGCGACCACACGATCATGGCATTGGGAGGAGCAGATGGACAGTTCACTTTACTCTAAAAGCGGAGCTTCATAACTCCGGGCTTCGGCCGATATCGAAAGTGCTGTCCGCGTCAAGGTGCGAACTTCGAATGCTCTAAAGGCAATTTGGAATGCAGTTTCAAACCATGGATAAAACCGGGATAAAAAATATCACCTGATATCACCAAGCGAGGCCGTGTTTTTAATGCGAAAGCACTAGCCTATCTCGGACAAGTTCGCGCATTTGATGAAAAAAAAAATTGGTTGATGATTACGATACTCTATAATGTGAAATTTGAGCACAGCGCCAACTGCAGTATTCTCGGTGACGGCGCATAGCTGCTGCGTTTTAGGTAGTGAAAAAAGTGTCACTGGCAACAAAGTATATATTTATACAGAAAGTACGTTCTACATTGTCCGAATTTACCTGCGAATTCGCTTCTGCGGCTCTGCCCGTGCGGCAAAATGACGCATTTTTGTAGCTGTGGCAACGGTGCCGCAGCAGCGAATTCGCAGATAAATTCGCACCATGTATATATATATATATATATATATATATATATATATATATATATATATAGAGAGAGAGAGAGAGAGAGAGAGAGAGAGAGAGAGAGACGAAGTCCGAAGTCCGAAGTTGGCCCTCTGGTATACGGCGGTGGCCCTGCTTGCATGGAGGTACTGAAGCAGCCAGGCCTGTAGTTTCGCCCTCTAATCTATCCGTCGCGTCACGGAATGCGAGCTCGCACAACACCCCCGTGGATGAAGGCCTTGCATAGGATTTCAGCAAGCCAGGAGGGCAGCAAGCCACAAAGGGAGAGTAGGTGTGCTTTCAGGACAGGATTTCTAGGGTTCTAGACAAAACCCTTAGATGGTTTCCGCGCAGGTGGTGTTGCCTTGGTTGCCGTTAATGACAGTGCGACAAAATTTCGGGGGAGGGGCGGGGGGGGGGGGGGGGAGGCTGAAAAGAAGCCTCCTACTCCCTACGGGACCCTGCTTGGGGGCGTGCTCGGAGCCCAATGAAGTGTTACATACCCACCGACCAGCACATACCCGCAGTGGCCTATTGGACAATGCCTTATGAGCGGGAATGCTATTGCCTTAACTCGCGCGATATTCCGGAGCTGCTGCAGCAACACGAAAATGTTTTATTCCGGGATTCACGAAGATTTCACTTACGTCATATCCGTCACGGAAGTGACGCCAGTACAACGAAGCAAGCGGGCTGTGAAGGGTGCACCCCTGCACACAGGTCTTCTTGCGGGGAAGCAACCTTTAGCACTAAAGGGTACGTTATAATTCGGGTTGTTCGTTTTCGGGTTTTATATTTTAACTCGAAAGTGTTTTATGCCGGGATACACCCAGATTTTACTGACGTCATATCCGTCACGGAAATGGCGCCAGTACACTGTCTTTGCCGAAGCGACCCGCCAGCAGGACGCCGCTCGCCAAGCACACAGCCGCCGACCCGCAAATCATGCTCAGCTGCAGATTTCGCTGCACATTTCACTTTCGTGTTTTATCAATAAAGCACGAGATTACAAAACAGCAATACTGATCAAGAGGGTCATAAGTACTAACACTCCGCACCACTCATCTATCTTAAGCTTTCCTAGGAGAAATACTAGGCATGCTAACAATAATAACCTGAACCTACCGAAGATATGAAATGTATACGGGTGTCGAAGCCTTGCTTTCATTGGCACAAAAATATGGAATAGCCTCCCACCAATAATAAAATGTATGACACAAAACGATCAGTCAATAAAAACCTACATGATGTCTGACACATATAGTTCACCTAGTTGAAAGTTTGCTCTGCAGCACATAATACGTATTTTCCCTAATACCTTGTATAGTTCCCAAGTGTATGTACCGTTATTCTTGTTCAAAGTTTGGCGTTTATTTTTGTAATATATCAACACATCTTCCTTGTTACATGTATTGAACCCCTGATATGTTCCTTGTTCTTGACTTGGATGAAAAAAAAAAAAGAATGTGAAATTTTTTGTATGGATCCAAATCTAGCCTTGGGGCTATGGATCCAGATGCTAATCACAGCACTTGTATATATGAAAATTTCTGAAAAATAAAAACCTTCTTCTTCTCCTTCATCGATTCGTATGACAGACGAATGAACCACAGTTTTTTTTTTTCTTCAGCGACTAAAACCTTGCCAGTGATTTATAAATTGTTTACTTCGCAAAGACTCGATGGTAAATGACTACTTTTATATTAATGTGAAACATTTATTCGCTACCATGAGAGACTGACAGTGTAGATTTCGCTCTGAGTAGTCGTACGCTCGACATCACAAGCCAACGAAACGGGGGAGTGCGGAAGAAAAAAAAAATGCCTCGCGAGCTGCGATAATCACATTCAACCACAAAAGCCGCGCTTCAAAACAATTGCCCGCGGTCGCCGCTTGTAACGAGCGAACCTGTGGCTCCCGTCGGCACCGAGCCGCGAAGAAGCCAGGGGTCGGCGCGCATGCGTGCAGGCCGCAAGCGGAACAGCGCCTCGGTCGGCCACAATTTCCGAGCAGCGTTTAGCCAACTTCCTCTTCGGAGGTCGGATTGTGAACTCAGACAAGACGACAACCGCGAAAACACGTCAGGGGAGCCCTTTTCATTTTCCTTTCCTGCTGCATTTCAAATCCGCCGGGTACGCAATCCGGCGAAGTGGACGTGGTATGCAAATGCCGCCTTTTCCTCATACTGCGCGACCCCCCAATGGACCGTGGCTTATTCTTCATGAATATTTGATTTCCGCCAAACTCAACTTGTGTCATAACCGTATTTCTTATCGCAATTTCGCTTCGTCCTGTGCGTGTCTTGTTTTTGCGCGTGCTCTCCCGCGGCTTCTTTGTCGGCGGTTGCCTTTCTCTCAAGGCCCCCGCTTATTTGGGCCAGTGAACGCGCCCGGATATACGCGGCCCGGTGCGCACGAGCCTCGTTCGATAGACGCGCCGCCACAGCGCCTGCTGCTGCTGTAAGGCCCTTGCAGACGCGCATCCATGCTCACCACTTTTTCGCCAAGAAGGGCGTGGAGGCAATGTGCGCCGTCTTTGTCACTCCACAAGTCTTCATCTCCAGACCTCATCGAGAGACATAGCGGCGACGGGCGCCTTGTACCGCATGATCCTTACGCACCGATAACCTGTCGTGCCTCCATTTAGGAAGAAAACTGGCTGTTTCGCGCCCACTCGCAACAGTCTGAAAACCACGTGCTTGTCCCTGCTTTTCAACGAACGATAGAAATGCCTATGTGCGCATCATGCCCGCCGGTGGAACTTCGCCTAAACCGTAGTGCAGCAGGGCCTTGCCATTTCGTAAGGAAGCCAAAGAATTCCTCAGGGCACTTATAGGGGCCATGAAGACAAAATGAAACACGGGGCA
Organism: Haemaphysalis longicornis; assembly: GCF_048455015.1. Lineage (NCBI taxonomy): Eukaryota > Metazoa > Arthropoda > Arachnida > Ixodida > Ixodidae > Haemaphysalis > Haemaphysalis longicornis. Next base: position 440,714,242 of record NW_027526203.1, on the reverse strand, counting down.
ATTTGAAGGAACCCCCTTTGGTAAATAACTCCCTCAGCACTATCGAAAGACGTTTTTTTTTTTTTTACAGCAAAATGCAAGAAATATGAAAAAAAGAAAAACTTTCTAATTTTACGCTTCAGTGATTCAATATAGGCAGCCGTGACGCAACAAAGGTCAGCACTAAAAACATAGTTTTCAGTGTCTAAGTGCACATTAGCATTCAAGTGATGTGATGAGACGGAACTAGAGGCCCCACTGCAATCGCCCACTCATGTTCCTTGGGTGGGTGGCTTTGGTGAGCGGCCACCAATCGTGCAAACAAGATTCTGTGACGTCATAGACATTTCGCCAGAAAGTGGCTGGGTGTCGCCACTGGTTCTTCTGTTTTCTCCAGTATCTAGATGATTTGTTTGAAGTTTGTGATAAATTTGGTATTATCGTTGCTGGACAGCGAAACCTCATTAATGAACCCTTGCAAACCTTTATTTTGTCTTCATGGCCCCGTGTTTTGAAGGCGAAAGCCTAGCGATATTTATTTAGACTTCTTTACTACGATAGCGTGTTTCTTTATCCTAAATGAAAGGGCATCACTTTAAACCCCTTCATCCTAAACGGTTTCGCTGATAGCGCCCGGTAACTTTCGAAGTCGGAATTCTTAGATCTACCAGCCGCACGTGTCCCTTCCAAAGGAATGCTGGCAACCATGACAGCGAGCCGTGCTGCAACGCACTTTGAACTGCACGTGAGATTAAAATAGGTTTTTAAAAACTTATACCCTGCTGAAACAACAATAAAGTGCAACCTTTCATTTCCTTCGCGCGGTTCTTGAATCACGCTTTGAATTCGACGGACTTGTTTGGACACGTAACGTAGACACTACGTTAACCTTTAGACACTACGTGTCGCCACTTCAGAAATTTTAGAGCAACATTAAAATTGCTTCCGCCTGTTTATTTAAAAATTCATGGCGGTTACCCCATTTTTGGATTGGATTGGATCTGTAGCTATACCCCTTTGAAACGGGTTGACACTCCCCGAGAACACCCGTGAGTGTAATAGCAGGTTGATTACACTTCTGCACCTGGCCCCCCACCCCTATTGTTTCTCACCCACGCCATTGTCCGGCTCCTCCACACCTCCAGTCTACGCTTAGTCCGGTCGATGATATATATAGAACGGTGGCTTTCATATGAGCTAGATGGCATGCACTCCCCCAAAATCGGTTGTTTGTCCCTTTAACCGGTTTTCGGGAGAACGGAACCCATTCCGTTAACAGGGCCCGTTCTTTCTGTACGGAGAGAGAAGACTAACTCGGTTTGGGAGAACGGAACCCCTTCCATTAACAGGGCTCGTTTTTTTCTGCACGGAGAGAGAAGACAAGCTTGTATTGGGGAGAACAGAACCCTTTCCGTTCACAGGGCCCGTTTTTACTGTACGGAGAGAGAGAAGGAAGCAGCCTTAGCCGGTTTTGGGGAGAATTGAAATCCTTCCGCTAACAGGGCCCGTTTTTGCAGTACAGAGAGTGAATATAACAGGATATACATGAATGTCGTTTTGAAACCATGATTAAAAAAACACTTGTACCACGTACCCAGCTTAACAAAATATTGCATAGTCTGAAATGTGTGCTAGTGACCAAGCTTGTGTAATTTGTTTTAAAGAAAGCGCTGTACAGCAAAAGTTACGGCTTTTTTTCCCACAACGTGCGCAGACGTATTCTGGGAAGCGGTCAGATTATGGAAATGAGTATTGTCTTCAAATTGTCATGAAAGGCATTGGGGGGTATAATGTCAGATTATGGAAATGAGTATTGTCTTCAAATTTAGTCATGAAAAGGGGGGCTTTAACGTCACCAGCTGTGTATAATGCTACATATCTTTGAATTCATCACAGCGGCCAAGAATAAGCATGGGTACAGTGATCCGTTGAAAAGTGCATTGTCACCAGGGTTGTCGCCGTTTCCCGCAACAATTACTCCTAAATGAAACTGAAACCGCTCGCTGAATCTGAAGCAGTATTGACCCTGCTGACAGAGACAAATATGAGTTGAGCTCATGCAAAACGAACTCGCAATAACCGTAGCCTTCTTGAGTTGATTCGCTTTCGGGAAGCTTGGCTGCTATTTGCAGCTTTTTGGCGAATTCCTTCAATCTGTGGTTTCAGGTAACGACGCTACAGCTGGCTTATGAGGCACGTCGTAGTGGAAGACTGCAGGATAATTTAGGCCACCTGGGTATCTTTAAACTGCGTCAAAAACTGGAAAAACGGTTTTTTCCCCAGCATCCTCCAGAAAACATACCCAATTCACGGCGATCCTTTGCGAGGGCAAGTAGGGAGGTAACTTTGTATAACCACCTACTGGACATCCTTCTATTAAAAACTAACCGTTGCGAGCTACTTAGATACTTCCCTGCGTGGATACGTACCATCTCAAAGCTAGTGCTGATGGTTTCAGCTGCGGCTGTCGCCCTAATCGCCATCATCAAAGCCAGATTCACCGTTCTCGCTTATTATTCTTGATTTGGTTTTGCTCATAGAGGCCTGATGGCCCTTCCTCGCTTCTCAGCGAAACCCTTGTTGGGGCATGGGCCATAAGTTGTAAACATTAATAAAAAAGGTAGGCCAGTGGCGGGTGGGAGTGGGGAGGGTGGAAACGAAGAGGGGAGTAAGGTTGGGATACTTTGATGGCTGGTATTAGGATTCCTTGAAGAGAAGTCATCCGTATACTGTGAAGGGATGATAGAACAGTTCATAATGTAGACCACGGCTAAATTGTTAATATTGGGCCGCTTTCGGGGGCATGAGCGATGCCACCATTTATGCCACCAAGCAAAACGGGACCTCGTGGTGCGGAGAGACGCATCAGCGTGCCATCGCCATCACAATATTGTTCATTAGCCATTACCTGGAATACCCCGATAGCGCATGTGCGTTTCGGGACCGAGAAAAAGGCGGTTCGAATCTCATTAAGCCCATTTCGTTTTCACGTAACAGTGCCAAAGCCGGTCGTGGTCTGTGCGTGTTAGACTATCGCGTAGCCCAGTCGTATAGCACTTCCATCAGAGGTTACTGTGCGACTCTTCCGCGACGACTTACGCATGAAATCTGGCTGATCAAAATCACCGACAAAAGCCTGCGGGGTTCCCCAATACACGTTACAGTAATAAAACTTGACGACTTTCTGTTTCGCATCGTAATTCTTTGTGCGTATGATCCCAATAATGTTAACGTCATCATCAGTTATTTAATTAACCGAAGTACACCCAAACAGCACCCGCTCAGGCCAAGGCGCCTGGCGCAGGTCCCAGTTTACAGCCTGATCGTTGTGTTGTTCGTGTTGATGACGTGCAGTGGGCGTTGAGGATGTGAGATACATCAGGGGTGTGTGCATACTTAGCACAATTTAGCACACTTCAGTGAGAGTGTCACCTAATGACAAAGGTGCACTGGGTGCTTGCGCGACGACTGAGTCTCCTACCTTTTCGCCAATTACTTGGGAGCAGATGAGAGCGGACAAGCTGCGAATGAAATTTCAGTGGTCTCCGCTCGAGGTCCTGTGATCCGTCCTGCCGTTGCAGCGACCTGACCACAGGCATCGGGTCGTGTATACGTATAGCTTTCCACGTGATTGCCGGGGATGGGCCCCATGTGAGGCGCGTGTACGGAGGCCGCGCTCATAATATGCTGGGCGTCGGGCGTGTGGCCTCGGGGGCATCAGCCGGGGTCAAGCGCCGCGGGGTCGGAGGGCGAGACCCTCCCACGCGGTCCATTGTGGCACGCTGACAGGCGCTGGCCCAGTTCGGCCTCTGGGCCGCGACCCCACCGAGCGCCCCTTCCCGAACGGGCAGCGCAATTGATTTCACGGCTCTTGACACTTCTGCATCGCCCGCCGGAGACGGCCGGCGAAACACGCTCAGCCGGCTTCTCGCCTTTCCCTCTAGTCCAAGCCGACAGCCACAAACAGGACGAAAGTATAAGTTTAGGCGTCGGTACCCTATAGAAGCGAAGAACGCCAAAGATGAATCAATCTGTGAGCCGTAATTTTTCACAGCTATAGAATTGACCTCTCGCGCGCGTGCTAATTTACTTGATCTCATTCTGCCACTATCGAGCCAGGCGGATTGCACTGATGCTAGTTGACAAGAAGGAGCATGAAACGCGTGTGAAACAACTCGTGTAAAACAACTCGTGTAAGCTCAAACATCCGCAGCATCCGCGTATTTGTTGTGCGCGAGTACTAAATTGCGTGCCATTTTTATTTAACTTTTGTTTTCTCTCTATTGCTGCTTTCCCGATTTCTCACATTCACTTCACTGCATTGTAATCATCCCCATCTGGCGTAGCAAGCACTGCCGCTAGCAGAGCTGACCTCTCCAGCCCACATTAAAGAGCTCTCTCTCTCTCTCTCCGTTCTCCAAGATGTAGCTTTTTTTGTCGTTGTTCCAGGATATCGACGTCCGCATTGCACTTAGGGTGCTGAGCGTTTGTTTAGTGTTAATTTGTTGTAGCTTGCGTCATCGTTTATACCTCGCAAATAAAAAGAGAGATATCATTCAATCATTTGATGTTTTGTTAAATAGAGGAGTCTGACAGCCGACGCATATTAAGAAACTTGTATTGCAACGTATATCCCCTCGCGGCTAATCATTTCTGTAATTCCGGCGACAAAGGTGGCAAACTATTTTAACTGCTATGGTCAATAAATCTACCCATTCATGAGACTGTCAACCAGTTGAAGCCGCTCGTGGTTCAAAGCCTACCATGCATAATCAGAAGTCTTCGTAACACACGAGCAGCGGACCTGTCTTTTCCCGACCATGTCGCCACTATTACCGCCGTCGTAATCGAAGCACCGGCCAGTAATCAGACGCGTTCCCTTAAGGGAGCAGGTCGAATTGCGCTCCATCCTCCGCCGAATTGCATATCTTCGAGAGCGGAGAGAGAGAGAGAGAGAGAGAGAGAGAGAGAGAGAGAGAGAGAGAGAGAGAGAGAGAGAGAGAGAGAGAGAGAGAGAGAGAGAGAGAGAGAGAGAGAGAGAGAGAGAGAGAGAGAGAGAGAGAGAGAGAGAGAGAGAGAGAGAGAGAGAGAGAGAGAGAGAGAGAGAGAGAGACTTTCTTTGGGGAATACTGGTTGAGATTTGGCTACGGGCGGGTCCTTCCGTCCAGGGCCCCGGTCTCTTCCTCTCCTCTCCAGGCTCGAATAATTACTTCCCTCTGAACCCCGGGATCGGAACTGGTCAGAGCTGCCCCCCATAGCTCAGAGGTGTTATACGATGGGGCAGCCGCACGTTACGTGGAATAAGTTCAATGGTTTTCCGCACTTACGGCGCTCACGTAGCGGAGTGCGGCTCAGGGGAACTGCAGGAGGCTGTTACTATTCAGCGCGCCGCTACCCGTGCTGCAAGTTTGGTGTAGTGCGGGGAAGCTTTGTGTGCTGCGGTAAAGCCGCCCTTCTCCAAATTGTTTCGAAAAGTCGGAGTGCTTCGGCCGGCGCTCCCATGCTAGCGGTGAAAACAAACTGTTCTACCGGGCATCGTGTTGAGTCTTGAATCTGCGATCGGATGCCGCCAGCAGAGATCTCTCCTTTCCCCGTCTCTCCGAATTAACATGCGCCGGCTCTCACGACACCAGGAAAGAGTGTTCCTGTGTGTCTGTACTTTGTGCCGTGTGCAAAGGCCTGGCAGGCGGTGGAACCGTTGCCGCTTCTGCGTATAAATTCCACCCTCTTGGTGGTTCGTATCAGTCGACATCAGGGGCTGAACTAAAAGCGCCGCTCTGCTCGTCGGCTCTATGCTGTTCCTGTGTCGTCGCTGTACATCTGTCGCCATGCAGTTTTCCTCTCGGCGTTTTGTCGTCAACACCAAGGCAGCTGTTCTGCTCGCCGCTCATCCACCACGCTACCAATATGTGACGGAGGTGACGGAGCTCAGTGCGGGAACGTCTTCGCCAATGTAACACGGCCTGCCGCCGTGTTCAGTCGCTCTCTATTTCACGCGCAGTTGAAATCATTCTGCGCGCCTGGAACCCCTTCGTGGCTGCGTCTGTGAACACAGGGGCTTGCGTGTCCGTGGCGTTTTGTGGCATGGCTAGTGGCGGTTTTATCCCTTACATTCGAACATTCGGACCTTTATTTTTTTCTCACTTGTCCTGCGGTAACTGGCACAGTGGCATCTACGAAAACATAACAAGGGTGGTGCAAGGAGCCACCAATAATATTGAGGCACGGCCTCGGAAATGTTTCATTTTGTGTGCCGATGGCATATCATTCTTAAGTATATCACCGGCATAAACACTCCCACTGCGACGGATGAAACATTTCCCCCAGCAATGTTTTTATTTAATGCATAATATTGTTACCCGACGCTTCCGAATGCAGTGGCAATCGACGGGGAAGTCGCTGCATCCCGGACGTTGTTTGGCGCTTAGATCGACGCAGTATTGAGGTGGACTCATCTCGCGGGAAGTCCGCTAATATGCTGCTACGATATTCTGCGTGTTGCTTGCTAATGTAAATAGCGTAAATACATCTTTTGTTCAACATAACAGTATTACTTTCTTCAATGTGAGTCAACTACTTTAAAAAATAACGTCTAACATGGTATCACACAAGACTCTAGATGAGTCTTGTGCGACTCATTGAGCGACAAACGGAACAGCTTATCTTGCAACCTGTTTTCTTCCTCCTTGTTCTCTGTATTCTTTTCTTTTCTTTCTTTCTTTTTCCTCCTCTCTTACTGCGGGCCTATACAAGAAAAATGAACCGTTCCAACGCGTATGCGCAATTACGCTACAGGGGAGGGTTTTCTTCGACGGGAACATTGAAGTTCCTGAATAGAAACATTTGAAAAGAAGCGCCTTCTGCTGCACCTCTCCCGTAGCTTCTTTCTTTGTGTCTTCGTCGCTATGCGGTGTGTATTGTGACCAGGAACTCGGCCATCTCTCGACTCTCGATTCTACTATGAAATAGCGAGCCGGCAAACTGTAATCGAGCAATTATTTTTTGTAGTTGCTGTATTTAGAGCAGTTACGACGATGTCCGAAAGCTGGTATTTATTCTCCCCCTTCTCAAATCGCT